>NW_007742546.1:3408-4190 GCF_000696425.1 Galeopterus variegatus
TATATTCTGGCAATTAACTCTGCTGATATGAATACAATATATCCCCACTCAAAAGCATGCACACATGAGCACGCACTCTCAAATACCCCATGAATTTGGTTTTAATGGTTGTGTGCTTTTGTTTTTTTCTCTCATTTATGTATTCCACATGCTTTTCCTCTTCTTGGAGGAATTCACCTGGCAGGCATTCTCTGAAAAAAGGAGCGATACAGATCTTCATTAATTAGAAGTGCTATATGGAGGTCCAAAGCGGTAACAAACCTGTTCTATTTTAAAGGATCATAATTCCACCCTAGATGGCTTGTCCATTTAAGGGGGACATTGGCAAATGATAGTCATGTCATTCAAATTTATTGTTATGTTAAGAACAGGAGTTCATGTTTATAAAATACCCATTGTATGTCAGGGGACCCACAGTAGAAAAATCCCGTGCACCATCTCCTTTAATTTCACTCTTCAGTTCTACCATGTAGGGAATGTTAAGGTGAAGAATCTGCAGCTAAGAGAGTTTAAATAACGTTCTCAAGGTCACACAGTATTAAGTCAGTGAACCAAATTCTTTTACAGGAAATTTGACTGTAGAACCCATTATCCAAATCAGAGCTCTACACTGTACCTTGGGAGAATGATATGTTCAAAGTAATTATCATGAAAGTAAGAGTTTAATAATAATGATAATGACATCTATTATTTACTGAAACTCCCTGTGTGAAAAAGGTATTTGTAAACCTCACAACAATGTAACACTGATAACCACATATTGAGGCACTAGGAGTTAATTG
>NW_007742546.1:4804-18945 GCF_000696425.1 Galeopterus variegatus
TTGTAAACCTCACAACAATGTAACACTGATAACCACATATTGAGGCACTAGGAGTTAATTGTCACATCACCAGGAAGCATCAGGTCACAAAATAAATGCTGTATGAGTTGAAAATCCATCTCCTAATCACTACTTTAGAGCTATTAGGAAGATAAAGAAAGTATGGGGATTATAATGGTACACCCATAAAACTTCTCTAATTATTTTGGAAGGGTCGTATCATAATAGAAATTGGTTTCTCCCCATAGATGGAAATAGGGTTATTAAAACTAACGGATAAATAATAAAAAGAGATACATTTCCATTAAATGTAGAAAGTCTGAGCAATTCTACACATCGAAACTGAAAATAGGAAATCAGTTGGCTGAGTGAGTCACTGTCAATGTAAGGCCGCAATAGATGTTGAAGGACGTTCATCCATGGGAGACACTGTAAAGTGATGCTGAGGAATCAGTTGGCTGTTCACTGAATGCTGATTTTTTCTCCTTTCCCAACAAAAACAGCAGCTACATGGAAGCAGAAAACCAAACAGAACTATCAGAATTTCTGCTCCTGGGACTTTCAGAAGATCTGGAACTGCAGCCCATCCTCTTTGGATTGTTCCTGTCCATATACCTGCTCACGTTGCTTGGGAACCTGCTCATCGTCCTGGCCATCATCTCAGACTCACACCTCCACACCCCCATGTACTTCTTCCTCTCCAACCTGTCCTTTGTTGACATCTGTTTAACCTCCACCACGGTCCCAAAGATGCTGGTGAACATCCAGGTACAGAGCAAAGGCATCTCCTATATAGGGTGCCTCACTCAGATGTATTTTATTATGATGTTTTCTGGACTGGATAATTTCCTTCTGACTGTGATGGCCTATGACCGTTACGTGGCCATCTGTCACCCCCTGCACTATACGGTCATCATGAACTTTCGTCTCTGTGTCCTGTTCATTCTGATGTCTTGGTTCATCATTTTCTGGGTCGCCCTGGTTCACATTCTCCTGATGATGAGGTTGACCTTCTCTCCAGGCACTGAGATTCCACATTTCTTCTGTGACTTTGCTCAGCTTCTCAAGGAGGCCCACTCTGACACTCTCATTAATAACATTGTCTTGTATGTGGCAACTTTACTGGTGGGCGTGTTTCCCGTCACAGGGATCCTCTTTTCTTACTATCAGATTGTCTCCTCCTTAATGCAAATGTCCTCCACTGCAGGAAAGTATAAAGCATTTTCCACCTGTGGCTCTCACCTCTCTGTGGTCTCCTTGTTTTATGGAACTGGACTTGGGGTCTATCTCAGTTCTGCTGTGACCCATTCTTCCCAGAGAAGCTCAATTGCCTCAGTGATGTACACTGTGGTCACCCCCATGCTGAACCCCTTCATCTACAGCCTGAGGAACAAGGATGTGAAGGGGGCCCTGGGAAGACTCCTCAGCAGAGCAGCGTCTTGTCTGTGAAGCATCACTGGCCTCAGAACTAGATGCACATGTGGGCTCCTAAGGCCATTATTGTGAATTTAAATATTCTGGCTCCTGTTCTTCCCCTAAGACGTGCTTCATTTCTATTCACAAATCACCCATGACTTTGCTTTGATTTATTTTTGTATTAGTTGTCTGATAAACTCCATCACTACTTGCTTTTTGAGTGTATATCCTACACAGTCTTCCTAAAGTTCCACCTTTTTAAGTTTTTTAAAAGCCATGCCTAAAAATTGAAACTTGAGATTGAAGGCACTTTTTATGTCGAGTGCTGACAAGGTCTCTCCACAATTATCCTCTCAAACAATGATTTTCTTCACCATAGTTTGGTTGTGGTTTTGTTTTTCTCTGGAATAATTGGAATTAATTTTATACAATACTCAAGGCAAAGTGCATACCGTATCAGGACTGTGCTTGTTGCTTTACATATATGAATTTATTTAATTCTGAAACAATTTCTTTGAAATATTTTCTCTCAGCCCATTTCACAAAGGAAGAGACTGACGTCGATGGGGACTGTAACCTAGTCACCTGGCAGTGAGCTCAAACACCTAACATTCAAAAGAATGTGATGTGATTTTAAATTAAAACTGGGATCTGAATTTGAAAGCTGGTTGATTTTTATGGTGCATTGTTATATACAGCCTAGGATATCTCTAGATGTTGTTTCATTCTTTGTGTTCCTGTCTTCTTCCCTCACATCCATCCTTTCTTCTTTTCTTTTTTCCTTTCTTACTTCCCTCCTTTCTTTCCTTTTTACTTCCTTCATTCCCTCCTTGCACTGTTTCTTTTTCCTTTCGGCTGTTTTACAGGTTAATATTAACTTGTTCCATTTCTTATTATAGGCACCTTTGCCTATATACACACAAAACATACTTTAAAAAAAATCGATTCTGATATTTTCTTTGTACCACAGGAGGCTCAATCGTTTTGAGAGTGGAAAGACGCTAGGACAATTTCCTTAATAAAAGGAGCTTTGAGAATTCAACCCTCGGGATACTAGAGACTTCAAAGAGGCCCCTTCTGCCCCTCCCTGATATTCTCTGATCCAGCCTTGGTGAAAACCCAATGGGCTTATCAGAAACAGTTCATGGAGAAGACAAAGCTTCTGGGATAACAGCCACAGAGTGTCAGTGTGTCCCAGTGAGGTCTGGTGGCATAAGACAACAAGAGGACAGTGGGTACTGGCCCTAACCTCTAGAATAATGAGCCCGGGTCAGTCCTATATTTATTTATTAAGGCTATGAGGGTGAAGTCTCTGTATCCTGAAGGTATGTTAGTTTCCACTGAAATGAATCTTTCCCAGATCTGACTGTCTCTCTCTTTCTCTCTTTCTAGAATATCCCTCCATAATAAGACGTAGAAGTGGCCATTCCTGAAATGTATTATTTTCTCACAATTTTCTTCACTCTCTCCCAACTGTTGTAGATTGCTGTTACATTTCCTGTCTTCAATTGTTTATTTATTAACTACACACTGAAGATCTACTATGCATGAGGTACTCTCTGTTTTCTTCTTAATCTAATTGGGTTTTCATTTATAATTCACCTCACTATTTTTTCTGGCAGACCAGACTTACTGATATCACTGAATAGTTCTATATTATTGTTGTTATTTTTTTACTTCAATGTCCACAATTGAATACAAATCATAGAACTATTTCTGATGCTTGGTACACAAGTCAATGTCCTTTTCTTATCTGACTAATCTCTTTAAATTTTTAGGAGAATGTGGAAAGATTAATATTGGAGTAGACTGCCTTGACATATTCATGAATTGTACACAAATGTTGTATTTTAATGTAAAGTATACTCTAGGCTGTGCTTTTCATACAACCATTCTCTATTGGGTTAAGAAGGTACCTCTGGTTTCCACATATCCCAAGAATCTTTTCTGAGTCTGCTAACCACAGTTGTAGCTGTTAAATGTTTTCAAGTGTATTTTGTTGCATTGCAATTGTGGTTAGGATTTCTCTTCATTGACCTCTTGTTGTGATGAGCTTTGTTAACAAGTATTAAACCATCTTCCCATTCCTAGAATAGGTATTTCTAGTCCATCATGAGTTATTCTTAAAAAAATAGATATGAAAGTATTTTATTTTACTTCACTATCCAATTGAAGTCTGTATTCAGGCAGGTGATGAGCCTGAAAATTTCTCTTTCACGTTCTAGTTTTCACTTGTGGTCATAAACTTGCTTTTACACCAAACTTTTGTATTTTTTGAACTCCTACTATGTAGTATACACCCTGTAAGCCCCTGAAAAGAAAAGTGATGAGACAAAAAGGTCACAATCTCAGTTCCATAAATAAATATAAATTTATCAACATGAGGGACACATCAAGAAAGAGTACACATGCTCTGCTGTGGGGCTCACCCACTCTGTCCCTCCTGACCCTCCACCTCTGCCCTCTCTAGTCCTCTCCATCACCAAGTTCACAGAGCCATATGCAGATTAGCATTTTGTTCTCTCAGTCTAGAATATTTATACATTTTTTGCTTTCCCTGGTTTACAATGAACCATTCTTCCTGTCTCACCTCAAGTATTCATACTCCAACATTAAATTGCTTCTCTGTCATTGTAGGTTGTCTTTAATTAATTAACATTCCCTAGTATTAATAATACTGATCCTCTATCTATCACAGACAATTTAAACATTGATTTTATGTTTACTTTCTAATTTTTCCAGGATGATTTCATTTAGATCAGTCTGAATATTTTTAATCAAATCTATTTCATATATTTTAACTATAGCAGCTATTGATTTCAGTACAATACATTTCCACTTGACACTATGGGTCCATGAGCACACACTCTCACATACTTGTAGTTGTTATATTAACAGTGATGTATTTTTGTTTCTTCTTTTCATGCATGTAGTCCACATGTTTTTTTCTCTTCTTAAAAGACTTCACCTGGCTGGCATTCTGTGAAAGAAGGAGCCATAGGGATTTTCATTAAATTGAAGTGCTGTATGGCAGTCCAAAGAGGTAACAGACCTGTTGTATTTATAATGATCAGAATTCCACCCTTGATGGCTGCCCCATTTGTAAGGGATATTGACAAATGATACCAATGCAAGTCATGTTTATTGTGATACTAAGAACCAAATTTCACGTTCATGACATGTCCATTATGTCACAGGAACCATAGCAGAAAAATCACATGTCTCATCTCATTTGATTTTGCTACTAAGAGAGTTTAAGTAACTTTCACAAGGTCACACAGTGGTGAGTTGGTGGATCAAAATTCTTTTTTTTTTAAATTTTATTTTGTTGATGTACATTGTGGTTGATTATTGTTGCCCCTTCCCAAAACCTCCCTCCCTCCTCCCTTTCCTCCCTCCCACCCAACAATGTCCTTTCTGTTTGCTTGTCGTATCAACTTCAAGTAATTGTAGTTGTTATAACTTCTTCCCCTCCCCCATTTTGTGTGTGTGTGTGTGTGTGTGTGTGAATTTATTTATTAATTTTTAGCTCCCACCAATAAGTGAGAACATGTAGTATTTCTCTTTCTGTGCCTGACTCGTTTCACTTAATATAATTCTCTCAAGGTCCATCCATGTTGTTGCAAATGGCAGTATTTCATTCGTTTTTATAGCTGAGTAGTATTCCATTGTGTAGATATACCACATTTTCCGTATCCACTCATCCGATGATGGACATTTGGGCTGATTCCAGCTCTTGGCTATTGTGAAGAGTGCTGCAATGAACATTGGGAAACAAGTATACCTTCGACTTGATGATTTCCATTCCTTTGGATATATTCCCAGCAGTGAAATAGCTGGGTCATATGGTAGATCAATCTGCAACTGTTTGAGGAACCTCCAAACCATTTTCCATAGGGGTTGCACCATTATGCATTCCCACCAACAATGTAAGAGAGTTCCTTTTTCTCCGCAACCACACCAGCATTTATCTTTCAGCATCTTTTGGATTTTGGCCATCCTAACTGGGGTGAGATGGTATCTCAGTGTGGTTTTGATTTGCATTTCCCGGATGCTGAGTGATGTTGAGCATTTTTTCATATGACTGTTGGCCATTTGCATATCTTCTTTAGAGAAATGCCTACTTAGCTCTTTTGCCCATTTTTTAATTGGGTTGCTTGTTTTTTTCTTGTAAAGTTGTTTGAGTTCTTTATATATTCTGGATATTAGTCCTTTGTCAGACATGTATTTTGCAAATATTTTCTCCCACTCTGTTGGCTGTCTTTTAGCTCTGTTAATTGTTTCTTTTGCTGTGCAGAAACTTTTCAGTTTGATATAGTCCCATTTGTTTATTTTTCCTTTGGTTGCCCATGCTTTTGGGGTCATATTCATGAAGTCTGTGCCCAGCCCTATTTGCTGAAGGGTTTCTCCTATATTTTCTTTAATAAGTTTTATTGTTTCAGGGTGTATATTTAAATCCTTAATCCATTTTGAGTTGATTTTAGTAAATGGTGAGAGATGTGGGTCTAGTTTCAATCTCCTGCAAATGGATAACCAGTTATCCCAGCACCCTTTGCTGAAGAGGGAGTCCCGACCCCAGTGAATAGACTTAATGCCTTTGTCGAAGATCAAATGGCAGTAAGTGCGTGGGTTGATTTCAGGGTGCTCTATTCTATTCCATTGATCAGAGTCTCTGTTATTATACCAATACCATGCTGTTTTGGTTATTATAGCTTTGTAGTATAGTTTAAAGTCAGGTAGAGTAATACCTCCAGCTTTATTTTTTTTGCTCAGCGTTGCTTTGGCTATTCGTGGTCTTTTGTTATTCCAGATAAATGACTGTATAGTTCTTTCCATGTCAGAGAAAAATGTCATAGGAATTTTAATGGGGATTGCATTAAATTTGTAGATAACTTTGGGTAGTATAGTCATTTTCACTATATTGATTCTTCCAATCCAGGAGCATGGGATGTCTTTCCATCTTCTTGTATCCTCTCTAATTTCTCTCAGGAGTGGTTTATACTTCTCATTATAGAGATTTTTCACATCCTTAGTTAGTTCAATTCCTAAGTATTTTATTTTTTTGGTGGCTATTGTGAATGGGCAGGCTTTCTTGATTTCTCTTTCTGCTTGTTCACTATTGGTGAAAAGAAATGCTACTGATTTTTGTGTGTTGATTTTGTATCCTGCTACTGTGCTGAACTCTTTTATCACCTCTAAGAGTTGGAATAAAAATTACATAATAGTTAAGTCAAAGTTCTTATCATATCAGGACTGTCCTTGTTGCTTTACAGATATGTCTGTACTTAATTCTGGAAACATTTTTTGAAATGTTTTCTATCATTCTGCAGGTTTTGTAAAGGAAGGAACTGAGGTGGATATGGACTATACTTATCTATGCTTTGGCTACACCTGGCAACCTGGCGGTGAGCCTGCATTTCTCATTTTGCCATGTTATTATTTCCTGGAAATAGTGATGGGATTTTCAACTTCAAAATGGCAATCTAGATCTGTAATCTGGTTTGTTCAGATGATTTATAGTAACATACAGCCTAGAATATCTCTGAGATTTTCTTCATTCTCTGTGTCCCTTCATTCTCTCCTTCTTCCTCCCCACATTGTCTCCTTCCTTCCTTCCTTCTTTCCTTTCCTCCTTCTATTTGCCCTTTATTTCCCTAGATTGGAGTTTTAAGATGTATACCAAGATCCTAAAGTGCATAATAATTAATACAATAGAATAAGCATTGTTCTCTTCCATGGTTTAATTTTTTCCCAAGACTTTCTGAAGACTTCTTCAGGAATGTAGTTAAATGTTTTTGGAAAGCATTCAGAATGTAGTTCACTTCTTTTACTGTGGTAAACATATATAACATAAGAATTGCAATTTTTAGCATTTTAAAACATACCATTGCATGCAATGGATTATATTCACAATGCTGTGTAACTACTACTTCCAAAGTTTTTTTGCCATCCTAAACATAAAATCTGTACCCATTATGCAATAACTTATTATTCCTTGCATCTGTTTCTTGTAACCTCTAATCTACTTCTGTCTCTGAAAATTCTTTTGTATACAATCTAGTTCACTTTAGGAGAAGAATGTTCATAAATTTGGGCTTGCAGTGAATGGCAGGTGAGTAGATGCTGTCAGGGTTCAACCCCCCATCCCTGGGATCCTCTCCTCATCTCCTTTCACACCATCCTGTGGCCAATGGTCAGCACCAGCTGGAACCTACTTTGCCAAATACACAGTGGCAGAAGTGACAGGGAATTAAGCCCCATCAGGTCCTCCCTTGATGGAGAGATGTGGGGTATACCGTCTTTCACCCCTTAGCTGGGATAGTTCTAAAGTGTGACTCACAGCATTTCCCAGAATTTCCCCACATGTTTGAAATCTGTGCTCATTCACTGTGATGCTGATTTAATGGAAGATTTATTGGATGTACTTTCTTCCCTGCATTCACTTCTCCTCTCTTCCATCTGTGGTTTTTGCTCCTTTCAATAAAGTGTTTGCACTTGAATCCTTGGCTCAGCATCTGTTCTGTGAAACCCACAACAACCACAGGTGATAAGGACTGTGAGGGGTATCAAGACCATATCATAAAAGGAATTAGGGAGTTTGTAGGGAAAAAATAACTTATTATGGGGGCGTGTCAGGACTTCAGATTATTCACTAATTTGTTAGTGAGGCAAAGTAAATGGTAATTTATCAATGTAATTTCATGTGGCTTAAATTCACTTTGATTCCACTGGATTAAATTTATAGTCCAACGTGTATTTATGGTACCCTGGGTACAAGTTGAGGAAGGGGCCAGAGAGGAAAAAAAATAAGTGTGATACAGTTTGGTAAGAATAGTGACATTGGTGTGTAGTAGATCCTGTTGAAAACAAAGGAAAATATGTTCAACTCACTTTGAGTAATTCCAGAAAAATGTTTTAAGTTTATTTTTAAGAGTTTTATTAACACATAAATTTAGACATTTTGAAAATCACCCATTAAAATATGAATTCAATTATTTTAGTAAATTTATAGAGTTATGTGACCACCACCACAGTCCAGTTTTTTCTGTTTGGGGTTGAGATTTTTTTTGGAAAACATAATTTTTTAACTGATTATGCATATTCACAGGGTGTTGAAATGACCATCAGCACCTGTGCCCAACAATCCAGTTTTAGAATATTTCTGTAAGCCCCCAAATTTCCCTTCTTCTCATTTGCACTTAATACCCATTCTCACTCCAGCCTTAGGCACTAACTTATCTGCTTTCTATCCTATAAATGTGCCTTTTCTTGATATCAAACAGTTATACAATGTATGGATTCATATAGTAGTGGTCTTTTGTATGTGCAGTTTTTCACTCACGATAATATTTTTGAGGATCACCATGTGGAGACATGAGTCAGTATTTTATTCCTTTTAATTGCAGAATAGCACCATATTGTACAGAGATACCACATTTTGCTTATCCATTTACCAGGTGAGGGACATTTGGATAATTCCAGTTTGGGGTTTCTAACAAATAATTTTGGTATGAACATAGTGCTTGTGTTGACATGTGTTTTCATTTGTCTTGGGTAATAAACCAGAGTGCAATTTTTGTGTCTTACGGTTAATTTACACTTAATTTTTAAGATTCTGCAAGACCATTTTTCAAAGTGGCTGCACCGTTTTACATTTGCACCAGCAATGAATGGACGTTCGATTTTTCACATTTTCAACACTCATTGTATTCAGGAGAAACTTCTAATAGGACAAGATACCTGAGGGTTGAATAACAAATACAGAGTAGAAACAACTGGAGAATAGGGTAGGGTGGCATATAATTGAAAGAAAGTGAGCCGAGACCCAGGTACCATTCAAGCTTCATTATAGGAAAAGAATCTGCCCGGTTGCACTCAAAGTGATGGGCAGCCCAGGGCTGCCCTCAAAATGGGGGACAGCAGTCTTGGAGTAGCTCGTGTGTAAAGGACGTGAAGCAGGCCTGCAAGAGTGAGAAAATAATTGCTGGGGGGAAGATCATCCTTCTTCTGGGGTTGGGGGAAGAGTGGAGGTTCTGGAGATTTTCAGTTTTGTGGGTACTAACATGGATGAAGTGTAGAGAAATGTTGGATTCGGGGTTGAGCAGGGGAACCACTCTGGCTTGGTGTTAACAGATTCTTTGGGTAAAGTCTCAGGTGCTAGTTTTACCAAGGATAAGTGATACCAGGGGGCCTTTCATAGTACTTTTTCTGAAATAGGAGTGGTGAAAAGTACTGTATAAGGCCCTTCCCAGCATGGTGAGAAGGGCTTTGGGATTCAGGTTTTACTATATGCTTGCTGTTCTGGGCTCAGTTTAAAGTCTGAGAGGGTGGTGGGGAAAGAATGAGGTAGTAGAAGGTTGGCCTGTTCCCGAAGAAGATCCCTACTGAGTGAAAGAGTAGGGAGATACTGGCCCAAAGGGGATGAGCTGGAAGGAAGAGGTGTGAGAGTGAAGGGTCTATTATACATAAGTACAAAGAGGCTGAGGCCTACGGGTTTGCAGGGAAAAGCCCGTAGGCGAGTGAGTGACTGGTGGGGAGGCCAAACCAGGGGATGATTTCTGAGGTGAGAGCATGTGTTACTGCTGTAGCATCCTCTGAAGTGCAGAGAAAAGCCTCAATCCAACCTGAAAAATTATCTACTAGGGTTAGAAGATAGTGTGTCCTATTGTGGGGAGAGTAATATAAGGGCTGAGGAATGCATAGTAGGGGTTCATAGCCTATATGAACTGAATTATGGAAATCTAAAAGTATTTGCTCATCTTCTGTTGTAGGGAGGCCATAGCGACCAGAGAGAGTATACCAGTTGTCCTTTCTCTGTGCTCCCATCTTTTGGAGGTGTGGTATTTCTTGAGGTGTGTATTGGGGTAATGGGGTAAGGCCATGAGAATGACCTGAGCAGGAGAGGAAGAGTGGGGCCTAGTGATTGAACAGCCTGTTTTGTGGTTAGATCTGCCCGTTTGTTTCCCTGGGCTATGGGGTCATTGGAGGTCTGGTGTCCTCTACTGTGTATAACCCCAAGCTTTGGGAGTTGTACAGCCTCAAAAAGTGTCTTGATAAGATGTCCGTTTTTTATGGGCCCTCCCTGAGTGGTCATGAATCCTTTCTCCTTCCATATGGCTATGCAGGAGTGTAGGACGTGGTAAGCATACCATACATTGACTCATTTGCTCCTTGCTAGAGTGAGGGCACAAGTGAAGGCAATGAGTTCTGCCTCTTGGGAAGTGGTGTTAGGAGGAACAGGGACAGCCTCAATAGTTTGTGTTAGATTTACTATGGCATAAGCTGCCGGGGGGGGGGAGGTGTTCAGATTGCACTCCCATCTATGAACCATGCATGTTGGGGCCACATAATGGGATATGGGGAGATATGTGGAAAGGGATTGAGAAAGAGGTCTAAAGCCTCCATACAATTGTGTTCTAAGGGTCATGAGTGTTTGGGGATGAGAGTGGCTGGATTTATGGGAGGGCAAAGTTTAAAGGAGAACTGGGAATTTTCTTTTTTTTTAAATTTTTTTTCGTTAAATTTTTATTTTGTCAATATACAATGTATTTGATTATTATGGCCCATCACCGACACCTCCCTCCCTCCTCCCTCTCTCCCCTCCCACCCAAGAATGTCCTTTCCGTTTGCTTGTTGTAACAACTTCAAAAAAGTATAGTTGTTATATCTTCTCCCCCCCACCACCCCTGGTTTATAGAACTGGGAATTTTCAATGAAAGTAAGGTGGATGTTGTAGGTGGGAAGGGGAGAGAATTGACTTGGACTTATGGCTGAGAAGGTCTTGAAGTTGATGGGGGAACAAATTACTGTTTGTTGTCCAAAAGTTACTTTAGAGCTTTATTGTGCTTGAAGGGTGGCTGCTGCCAGGCCCATGCCTGTGCTGTGGTGTCTAGTTGTTTAGAGAGGTACGTAGCCAGAAGCCAGCCGGAGATGGTGGGGCGAGAAGACGAGCGCAGGATTAGAAAAGAGACAAGAGACAAAAGATGGGGTCAGGAGGACAAACAGCCTTGAAGAACTGTTGTGCTTTATTCAACAGGCATTTCTCCTTATATACTTTTCTAAGAGCATGTCTAAACAAAGGGTTACTAATTCTTCATAAGCAGCTGGATGCGTGGGTTTACAGGAATAGCTCACACTCCCAAGTTCTCAGGAATGCTCCAAGGTCAGAAGTCTAGACTTCTTTCCAGCTATTTTCAAAACAATTCTCTTTGAATCTCATGAAGCTTCGTCAGCTGGATGCAGCTGGACGAGAGCTGTGCCTCCTAGGGGACCCCTGCGTTCAGGGCAGCTCCCTGTTTCCAACAGTATGTAACCAAGGAGAAAATATCTCCTGCCTCTTGTCCCAAAATCCCGACTGCCAATCCTTGGGTTTTGGTGATGTATCAGATAAAAAGATGGGATAGATATTGGAGGGATAGAGCTGGGGCTTTGAAAAGAGTGGCTTTTAATTGCTGGAAGGGAGAATGAATGGCCTTTGTGGGATCTAAAGGAATGGCAGGTTCCCCTTTAGATGCCCCATAAAGTGGTTTTGCTAGTGCACCAAAGTTAAGAAAGCATAGGTGAAGATACCCTGCAAGCCCCAAGAAAGAAAGGATTTCACCATTTGTAGTACGAGTAGGGAGTTTAGAAATTAGACTTCTGTGAATCCACCATTATTTCTCTGGTATTGAGGGTGAGGTGAACTCCCAAATAGGCAACCGAAGGAGAAGAATTTTGAGCCTTGCTGGGGACATTTGTAGGTGAAGATACCCTGCAAGCCCCAAGAAAGAAAGGATTTCACCATTTGTAGTAGGAGTAGGGAGTTTAGAAATTAGACTTCTGTGAATCCACCATTATTTCTCTGGTATTGAGGGTGAGGTGAACTCCCAAATAGGCAACCGAAGGAGAAGAATTTTGAGCCTTGCTGGGGACATTTGATGTCCCCTGCAGGCCAGCAGGAAAGTAAGGAGAGCAACAGTGTGGGCCTGTGAATCCTCATAGGAGGGGCTACGAAGGAGGTCATCTAAATATTGTATTAAAGTGCTACAAGTTGGGGGGAGTTCAGATAAGTCTTGTGCTAAGGCTTGGCCAGAAAGTGGGGTCTATCCCAAAACCCCTGAGGTAGTACTGTCCGAGTAAGTTGTTCAGAATGGCACGTGTCAGGATCAGTCCTGTACTAAATGGTGTGAGCTGTTAAGCTTTATAACCATAAGGATGGTTGTATTGAAAGGTGAGTGGGTAGAGTGAGAAGAAAAGAGCTTGTGTATGATGTGGTTTAAGCATATTAGGTGTTTGCTAACAATGGGCTATTGTGGGACATTAGGGAATAAAGAGGGGTTCCAAACAAGGATAGGGCACTGGTAAGTAGCAATGGAGGGAGAAGAAGTGTCCCATACTATGGGATTAACCGTGTCTGAGGGGGAGGGGAAGGTGGAAGCCTCAGGGGCCAGATCTGGGGGTGGCCTGTAACAGGAGTATTGTAGCTGGAGTTAAAGTGTTTAGTGTAAGGGTGGCTTTGAATTTGAAAAGGATGTCCCATCCCAGTAAGGGGGTTGGGCATTGAGGCATTATTAAAAATTTGCATGTGAATTGGATGTGATGTAGGGTGCAAGAAAGAGCTTGAGTGATCCGTGGGTGGTATTCTGATCTGGTGACCTCTATCATTGTGATAGAGGATGGGGTCGTTGGTCCTGCTTATGTAGGAAGGGTAAAGTAAGTGGCCCCTGTATGGATGACAAAATAGTTCGGTTTACCTGCTATGAGGCAAGTTACCCTGGGCTCATGTGTGGTGATCTCCACGGGGGTCTCAGGTCCTGGGCATCATCAGTCCTCCTCCTGGGCAAAGCCAAGAGCTCCAGTAGGGATGGCCATGAAGCCAAAGGCTGTGTGTTGGGGACTGGGCCACTTGCTCTCTGGTGAGTGGGACAGTCAACCCCCCAGTGATTTGGCTGTTTATAGTGAGGACAGGGCCCAGGAGGGGGCCTGGGGTTAGGACAGAATCTTACCCAGTAGCTCAGTTGACCACATTTGAATCATTTCTTGGGGGGCTTGTCCCTAGTGGCAGCTGGCTTTGGAGTGTGTAAGTGTCAGATGGCATTAGCCAGGAGCTGGTATTTGGCCTGATCTCTTTTATAGTTTTTTCGAATAACAGGGGTTGATTGGGTAATGAAATGAGAGTGTAAGAGAGCCCTGCCTGCAGGGGAGTCTGGGTCTATACGTGTGTATTCATGTAAAGCCTCAGAGAGGAGGGTTAGAAACTTGCTGGGATTTTCAGTGGATCTATCTGTAATCTCTCTAAGATTGTCATAATTGACTGACTTATGAGCAGCCTTTTGGAGGTTGTAAATCAGGTGTGCGATCATATTATCCTGGAAATCCCGATTCCTGTGGCCAGCCTGGTTGTCCCAATTTGGATGTGTTCAAGGGACTGCAATGGCTCCCACAGGCCGCCTGTTATTTTGAGCATGTTCCTCATCTGCCTGTTGTTGAGCCACCATTCAGACCTGCTCCCTGTATTCAGGGGACACAGTACTAGTGAGAATCATAAAGATACCATGCCAGGTGAGATCATAAGACTGGATGTGATATCTGAATTCCTTAAGATATGTGTTCAGGTTGGGCTGGAAAGATTCCAGTCATTTTTCAATTTGGGAAAGGTCTGAAAGAGAAAGGGGATATGTGCCCAGACAATTCCTTTTGTCCATGCCATTTCATGGAGGGGGCATAAAGGAGCTAGAGATAAGGTG
>NW_007742546.1:18994-21379 GCF_000696425.1 Galeopterus variegatus
TTATGGGGGCCTCAGGCCCTAGGCATCATCAGTCCTCCTCCTGGGCAAAGCCAAGAGCTCCAGTAGGAATGGCCATGAAGCCAAAGGCTGTGGTTTAGGTACTGGGCCACTCCTCTGGAGAGTGGAACAGTCAACCCCCCAGTGATTTGGCTGTTTGTAGTGAGGACAGGGTCTAGGAGAAGGCCTGAGTTAGGACCAAGCCTTACCCAGTGGCTCAGCTGACCACATTTGAAGCAGTTCTTGGGGGGCATGTCCCTAGAGGCAGCCGGCTTTGGAGTGTGTAAGCCTCAGATGGCATTAGTCAGGAGATGGTATTTGGCCTGATCTCTTTTATAGTTTTTTCAAATATCAGGGGCTGATTGGGTAATGAAATGAGAGTGAAAGTGGTCCCTGCCTGCAGGGGAGTTTGGGTCTATATGTGTGTATTCATGTAAAGCCCGAGAGAGGTGGGTTAGGTACTTGTTGGGATTTCCAGTGGATCTCTGTGTGATCTCTCTAACCTTGTTATAATTGACTGACTTGTGATTAGCCTTTTGGAGGCCATGACGTAGGTGTGTGATTATATTGTCCTGGAGATCCCGATCCCCATGGCCAGCCTAGTAGTACTAATTTGGGTCCGTGCAAGGGACTGCAATGGCTCCCACAGTCTGCCTGTTATTTTGAGCATGTATCTCCTCTACCTAGAGCATGTATCTCCTCTACCTCTATCTACTTGTTGTTGAGCCACCATCCAGACCTGCTCCCTGTCTTCAGGGGACAAAGTAGTAGTGAGAGTCATGAAGATATCTGGCCAGGTGAGATCATAAGACTGGGTGAGATACCTGAATTCCTTAAGATATGAATCCGAGTCAGACTGGAAAGATCCCAGTCATTTTTCAATTTGGAAAAGGTCTGAAAGAGAAAAGGGGATATGTACCTTGACAAGTCCTTTCATCCATGCCACTTCATGGAGGGGATATAACGGAGCCAGAGCTGAGGTGGGGTTGTTACCTGATGAAGGGGGAGAAGGAGAGAGGTTGAGTGGCTGAGGACGAGTGTCACAAGGCTAGGTAGAGAGAATAGAGGGAAAAGCTGACAGCTGAGGGATCAGAAGATTGATCTGAGTCTGGAAGTAGAGATCGAGCATGAGCTAGGAGAGTTTGAGATGTAGGACTTTTTTGACAGAGAGAGAAAGAAAAGATAGAGGAAAAAGGCTTGAGTCATAAGGAATCCCTTTGGCCTTTGCCATTTTGGGAGAGNAGTAGTACTAATTTGGGTCCGTGCAAGGGACTGCAATGGCTCCCACAGTCTGCCTGTTATTTTGAGCATGTATCTCCTCTACCTGTTGTTGAGCCACCATCCAGACCTGCTCCCTGTCTTCAGGGGACAAAGTAGTAGTGAGAGTCATGAAGATATCTGGCCAGGTGAGATCATAAGACTGGGTGAGATACCTGAATTCCTTAAGATATGAATCCGAGTCAGACTGGAAAGATCCCAGTCATTTTTCAATTTGGAAAAGGTCTGAAAGAGAAAAGGGGATATGTACCTGGACAAGTCCTTTCATCCATGCCACTTCATGGAGGGGATATAACGGAGCCAGAGCTGAGGTGGGGTTGTTACCTGATGAAGGGGGAGAAGGAGAGAGGTTGAGTGGCTGAGGACGAGTGTCACAAGGCTAGGTAGAGAGAATAGAGGGAAAAGCTGACAGCTGAGGGATCAGAAGATTGATCTGAGTCTGGAAGTAGAGATCGAGCATGAGCTAGGAGAGTTTGAGATGTAGGACTTTTTTGACAGAGAGAGAAAGAAAAGATAGAGGAAAAAGGCTTGAGTCATAAGGAATCCCTTTGGCCTTTGCCATTTTGGGAGAGTATCTAAATCAAGAGTGCCAAATGCTAAGTGACATTGAGTATTTTTGTGTGTGTCTGTTGGCCATTCATGAATCTTCCTTTGAAAAATGCCTGTTTAGCTCTTTTCCCCATTTCTTAATTATGTTACTTGTTTTTTGTTGGAAAGTTGTTTGAGTTCCTTGTATATTCTGGATATTAATCCTTTGTCAGATGTATATTTTACAAATATTTTCTCCCACTCTGCTGATGGTCTTTTAACTCTGTTAATTGTTTCTTTTGCTGTGCAGAAGCTCTTTACTGTGATATAATCCCATTTGTTTATTTTTCCTTTGGTTGCCCGTGCTTTTGGGGTCGTATTCATGAAGTCTGTGCCCAGTCCTATTTGCTGAAGTGTTTCTCCTATGTTTTCTTTAATAAGTTTTATTGTTTCGGGGTGTATATTTAAATCCTTAATCCATTTTGAGTTGATTTTAGTATATGGTGAGAGGTATGGGTCTAGTTTCAATCTCCTGCATATGGATATCCAGTTATCCCAGCACCCTTTGCTGAAGAGGGAGTC
>NW_007742547.1:0-6868 GCF_000696425.1 Galeopterus variegatus
AAAAGTACACTTCTCTGTCCTTGTGATGTTAGGTGGAGCCATATCACTAGTGTGATCTGAATGTGATGTGTGTTGTTTCCTGCCTGAGATAGTGAAAGCTTCTGCCTGATTCTCACAGATCTTGCTTCTCCTGCTTCTTCTGGCAAACTCAGAAGCCTCATGTTGAGAAGGCAGAGACATAAGACTGAAGAAACAGGATCTCTGAGGAGTAACAACAGAAAAGAGAGTCACTCAAGCCTATGGCAGGCTTTGTGTGAGCACAAAAATAAGAGGCATATTGTTAACCCTGCTTTAGTTTGTTTTGTGTTACTGTAACAGAATATCACAGACGGGGTAATTTATAAATTTAAAAAAAATTATTTCTCACAGTTCTGGAGGCTGGGGAGACCAATATTAAGGTGCCAGCATCTGGCAAGGGCCTTCTTGCTGCATCATCCCATGGCAGAAGGCAGAAGGGCAAGAGTGAGAGGGCAAAAGGGCGCTGAACTCCCTTAAATAACAATCCCACTTTCTCCATAATTAACCCACTCCCAAAATAACATTAATCCATTATGAGGGTGGAGCCCTCATGACCTAATTACCTTTTATTAGGCACCACCCCCCTAACACTGTTGCACTGGGGATTTCTTCCAACACATGAACTTGGGGAGCACATTCAAACCCCAACACTCACTAAGTTCGGGGAATGTTTGTTACCACAGCATGGCCTAATATCTTCTAATTAACAAGGAGAATGATATCAGGAGTTGGATAGTACCACAGTAAAAACCTAATATATGTCGCATTGGCTTAGCAGATGGGTGGCAAAGGTAAGAAAATTGATATTCAAGATTGGGAAAATGTTATTCCTTGTTATAAAGTGGTAAAATATTTAGTAAAATTGTCTATGTTTACTTGGAAACAACTTTCCTAATGAATTTGTTCAGTTCTAATGGAAAACATTGGAAAGAAGAAACTTAGTAAGATGTATTATTTGTTACTTGGCTGCATTTGGCAAGAAATTATAGGAAGAGTTGAAATCGGGAAGGTATTAAACAGAAATGAAAGAGAATAAATAGCTCAAAGAACTGGAAAAGCTAATTTCTTTTATTCTCCAAATAGGAATAGATAATGTTAAGAGAGTCTTTGAGTGTCAAAGGTCTGTTAAAATTCAGTTGTGTGTCAGAGATGAGATAAAGTGTGAAGCCTTTCCACAGAAGCTCAAGACCTTGTCCAGTAAGTGAGTTTAGGGGTTGACAAAGCAAAGAAAAAAAAGAGCAGGTATGAGAACCATGTGTTATAAAGAACTGTGGATATGGGTACAGACACAAGGGAAGTGATCAGAATTAAATGGATATGTTTTAGAAAGAGTTAAATTGTCAAAGAAACCAAGAATCAAGGAAAAAAGAAAATTGTGACTGTTTAAGTCTTTAAATGACAGTTGAGTCCCCGTCTTACAGAGGTGACATATTTGCAGTACTCAAGGAAGGTATTCAGACAAGACCATAGAGGACAATGGAAAACGGGGGAATCTCCAGGAAGGTAGGAACTAGGAGCCACAGGCCACAGTGAGCGAGGGAGCAGGATCAGGGCCGAATCAAGGAGTCCTCCTTACCCCCAGGTCAGAGTTTCTCAGCCTCAGCACTCCTGACCTTTTGTGCCCAGTAATTTTTTGTTAGGGGGTGGACTGCCGTCCTGTGCATTGTAGGATGTTTAGCAGCATCCCTAGCCAGTAGCATCTCTTCCCCAGTTGTGACAAACACAAATGTCTCCAGACATTGCTGAATGTCTCCTAGGGGGCAAAATTGCCCCTGGTTGAGAACCACTGCCCTAGGTTAAGGGAATCCCCAAAGGTCTGCAGGATTTCAGAATCGCCACGGACTAATGACTGCTGCACGTTGCCTAGTCTTCTTCTTTCCAAGTGAGAATGTTTATTGTGATTTCTCCTGTCCTATTTTACAACCACATATTTGGTGTAGGGTAGAAGCACAGACACTTGTCTATTTTTAGTTTATATGTCTCCAGACCAAAGGAATCTACTCATACCTAGAAACATTTGAATATGCGTGGCTTACCATACTTGATCTATCCAGAGATCCTGGTCTTCAAGTTCGATGCTGTAACTGGCTGGGATACTGAGTTAACTCACTTGGGGGATTGTGTTCCACGTGTGGAAGGAAGAGTGAAATGGATATCTGATGGGCAGAAGGATGCATTGTGACAGAGACAATGCTATACATTCAAAAATTCTTTTTCACATTCCTCCTGCTGGGCACATGGTGTTATTCTTTCTAGCCTCCTTGCAGCTCAATGAGGCCATGTGACCAAGGAAATGTGATTAGAATGCTTCTTACAGAAGCAAAAAATAAACTCTTGCTGGTTTAAGCCACCGGGATATAGGGGCTGTTCATTACAGCAGCATGGCCTAGCCAGATCCAATGTCACTCCTTTTGTGAAGCCTGCCCTGACTCGTCGGCTCATGGCCAGTCCCCTTTTTATATGCTCCATGCTTCCCCTAACATGGCATTATCATGCTATATTGTATTTGTCTCTCTATATGTCTCTCTTTTTGAGGACAGGGACCATTCTTACTTACTGTATACATAGCACAGAGTCTGGTACTCAAACATCTGTTGACTGAACAAATGATGATTACTAATCTTAGGCTGGAGAGGTTGAAAGTCACTGAACAGATTATAAAGATGTAGAGCCAGTTGTGGTGAGTGTTTATACCCCATGGAAATATCAGGAGGGAAACAGCCTTGACTGGGGCAAATACTATCCTCCCTGAAGGTCGTGGCTAGTGACAGATATTTGTTCTCCATTATGTAATTATGTTCTCCATTAATCACAGTAGTCTTCCTACCAGAACGTGGAAAAAAAGTAGAAAATAAAATAACTCTTAAACCATTTCATCCCAAGCACTGTGCTAGAAAATTCTATGAACTGTGTTTAGACAGATTTAACTTTGATGACCTTTCAGTTTCTGAGACGTGAAGGAGAGATTGAAAGAAAGTGCTTGTGGCTGGAACAAGACAATTTTCTCCACAAGAATGTGATGTGGGGTGTGTTCAAGGCAACCTGCACACCGTAAAGCTAAATGACTCAAGATCATTCAAGGCAAGATCTATTGACATTTAATGATCTGAGGAATCATATTAAAGAACTGATGTGTAACTGGATCATTTCCAAAATCCACAGACCATATGCTTTCCCAATTGTGGTTGTGAGAAAAAAGTCTAGAAACATTTGAGTATGTGTGGCATACCATACTCTTAATAATCCGATTATATTGATGATTAGACAGCACCCATGTATGAGACGTATTGGATTATTTGATAGGAAGCCAGCAGTTAGTTATGTTACTATTTCAGAGTAGGTATGCCAGATGCATATGGCTCTTGAAGATAAGAAAGTCCTTATCTGCCTGGAAAGCTTTTATCCACTTTGGAAAATGTCTCAAAAGATTTTCAGAGCCCTCTTAATTTTAATGCTTAACAGAGAAGGTGGGAGATTAAAAAGAAAAGTTACGTGGTTGAAACTTCTTTGAAATTATTCTTGGCCAATGAAAGTCAAATAAGGCTTTATGAGATATAATAGGTATATAATATTGCAGGTAAGAAGGAGTACTGGTTCAGAAATTTTTTTTTTCTTTTTTTCATTTGGTAACAACAGGTCAATTTTAATTCTAGCACCTGAAGCTATACAAGGGTATGCATCATAAATTTCATGAGACTGTTGTATGCATTCAATAAAGTGACAACTGTGCAATACCACTTAGTATCTCAAAATCAGGAACACACTTTTCAGTTGTTTAAACACAATCCATAGAATTAAAGACAAAATCAGAAGCCATCCAAACTTATACCAATTGTCAATTTAAGATTTTACATGTAATACTTAATAACAGTCAATATCTAGGAGGGGATATTGAAAGTAATTTTAGAGCCTCCTCCTGTGGTTTTCTACTAGGAAGCTTTCTTGAATAGGTATATGACTGGTCAAAAGCAGGTACAGTGAGGACCAGACCAGCAAGTAAGGGTTCTACCATAATCTCTCCAGTTTCCACTTCTTTTTTCTTTGCCAATTGAAAGTGAACAGTGACAGATATTTGTTCTCCATTATGTAATTATGTTCTCCACTTTATCTTTACATACACAAGGTATGCTGTGAAACATAGGTATTTGTTCAGAAACATATAAAAATACTTGTTAACTAGTTTGATAAGAAAATAATGTATAAAAGTACATAGCAAAATCATTAATCATCTCTGAGCCTGGAAAGATCAATTCCATATTTCATATCACATCAAACAAAAACAGTTTTAGTTTTTTTAATCCCTCACCCAGACCTATAACTTTAACCTCAGAAAATATTTCTGCTGTTACCTTCTGGCCAAGTCACAACAACTATGGAGAATTAAAGACCTGTGTGTAAACTTCTATGGGAAAATTAAAGAACATTGTGGGATTTTAACTCTAAGGAAATTTGTGAAGCTGTATTTCAATATTACGAAGTTCTTTTTAAGTCTGACAGAGGGCTATCAGACCCAAGCTGGGGCAATGATTAGAAAATAAAGTCTGAAACATTTTGCTTCTTTGGAAGTTGGTAGGGAGCTGAGAGAGCTTTCAACGCTTTGCTGGCCTGCTGGGCTCAGACTCTAGAGAAGGCATCAGCTGATCCTCACAAGCTTCTCTTTTTGTTGTTATTCTTGTTTTGTTTGTTTGTTTGTTTTAACTACTACCAGTAAAACTATATTGGAATGTTGAAAGGAGTAAAAAGCCATGGTTTTGCCACCAGGTGTCTGAAAGCATGTCTATAAGGATAGAATTCAGCTCGGACATGAGTGATCAATTCTCTTCACAGATATTTGCTGACAAAATAGCCTTTACCTATGTGCTTCTTAGTGCCAGCTTGTCACCTTAGACAGCCGGGTAGAAGCCAAGGTCATCGGGGTGAGGGAAGATCAAGACTATAAGACATTAAGTTCTCTGGGCTCATCTCCCATGAGACATGTGGACTGGCAGTAAATCACAGTAGTTATTCAGCTTGGTACACATTGTTAAGGCTAATCATAATAGGGAAACTGGGTGAGGGGGAGGAAGCATATAGGAACTTCATGTATTTTCTGCTCATATTTCCTATAAATATAAAACCACTCTAAAAAATAAAGTCTATTAATTAAAAAATATTGAAACAGTTCTATACTTGTTAGTAAATCGTTGCGGTTCACTGCCCAACCTCTGCCCTCTGCTCTGCCCAGCAACTTTGACCCCTCTTCCTTCAAGGATTTCAGTGAGTTACTTTTAGGCTGAGTAACTGACCAGAGGTTTTTGTAGTTTCATGTGGCTGAAAAGACAAAGAATGGAGTTCAGGGATCTCAAAGAAGATATGGTCCATATAAATGTGCAAGTAGTCACTTGGAACTCCCAAAGAACATTACCATAGGAGTAACAGTGAAATGAAAATAGACCACTAAACTGTAACTTGGAAGTCATTCTAACCACATGCCAAGAGCAGAAATAACTCCTCTCTGGGGAATATATCATCATCCAGTGCTTCAAATTATCTCCATAATTTTCCAGACAACTTTCCTATCATACAATGAAAATAATTAAGTGTGCAAAAAGACAAGAACTGACTAAAAATCAAGAGAAAAATAGATAGTAGAAACAAACCCACAAGATATCCAGATATTGGAATTATGAAGCATGGACATTAAAGAAACATTGATCAATGTGTTTAAGAAATTAAATAAGATAAAACATTTCGGTGGAGAACTAGAAACTATATAAGAAACAAATGAAGATTCTGAAACTAAAAAATAAAATACGCACTGCAAAAACTGATTAAAAGAAAGGTGAAGTAGTGATACCAATATCTGACAAAGTAGACTTGAAGGCAGGAAATATAACTGGAGATGAAAAGGAGTATTTCATAGTGATAAAAGGATGAATTCTACAGAAATACTAGTTATCTTAAATCTGTATGAACCTAATAACATACCCATGTCAAAACATATAAAGCTAAACCTATAGAATTAAAACTATATTATTTCTGTCAACAATTGTGTTCATAGAAATTCCAGACTGATCTAAAATTAAACCATGAGACTAAAAAGTGAATTTACCAAAGTCCCAAATATAAGGTCAAATTGCAAAGATCAATTGTATGTCTATATACAGCAACAATTAGAAAATAGAATTTGAAAAATTGCCACTTACAACAGCATCAAAATTATTGAAAACCTAGTAATATAATGTAATGAAAAAAGTGAAAGACCTCCATACTGAAAATTGAAAAGCTTACTTGAGAAACATTAAGAAGATCTAAATAAGCAGCAATATACCACATTGTTGGACTGGAATTTTCAATATCAGATATATATATATATATATATATATATATCTCCTTTCCAAATAGATCTATAAATTCAAAACAATCCCAATTTAAACTGCAGCAGAGTTCTGTTGGTTTGGGTTTGGGTTTGGGTTTTTTTCCAATAAAAAATCTATATGAACTAATTCTAAAATTTGTGTGGAAATGCAAAATGCTGAGAATAGCCGAGGCAACTTTGAAGAAAAAAAATGGTGAACTTATACTGCTAGATTATAACACAGGTTATTACAGAGTGATAGTCATATTGAGACAATGATATACAAGTAGGCCAATGGAACAGAATAGAGCATCAAAAATTGAACCTTCACATACAGAGATAATTGAATTATGGCAGAGGTAGCATTGAAGACAGTTTTAAAAAAAAATCCATTCTTTGGGCCGGCCCGGTGGTGCACTTGGTAGAGTGTGGCGCTTGGGAGCGCAGCGGCCCTCCCACTGAGGGTTCGGATCCCATATAGAGACCGGTCCGCTCACTGGTTGAGCGCGGTGC
>NW_007742547.1:7253-8856 GCF_000696425.1 Galeopterus variegatus
ACACCGAGGGTTGCGATCCCGTTACCGGTCACGAAAAAAGACAAAAAGGAAAAAAAAAAAGCCATTCTCTTAAGTAAACTGTTCTAGGACAACTGAATATCCCTAAGGATAAAGATGAATCTTAACCCTCCCTACTTTGCACCATTCACATTAATCAATTCCAGGTAGATTGTAGATCTAGAGGCAAAAGGTAAAAGAATCAAGTTAATGGAAGATGACATGAATATCCTCATCACCTTGGGGCAGGCAAAGACTTCTCAAACAAAACACAAAAAGCATTTACCAAAAAGAGGAAAATAAAACAACAATAAATTGGGATATATCATGATTAGGAATTCAGACCATCGAAAGACAAAGGCAAACCACAGAGTACAAAAAGATTTGCAATAATTGACAAAGAACTCATTTCTATTACATATAAGAAACTCTTGCAAACCAATAATAGAGACCAACCAATAAAAAAAAGAAATGGGCAAACAACTGGAACAGACACTACAAAAACGATATTGCAAAGCTTCTCAACCACGTTCCCTCATTCATCAGGGAAATGCAAACTAAAACCACAATGGTATTTATCATGAGTATCTCACCAGTCAGAATAGCAGAAATTAAAAAGATTGGCAGTACAATTCATTGGCAAGATGTGGAGCAGCTGTAAAGTTCATGCATTGCTGTGGGGGTGTAATTGGCATGAGCAATTACATGTTCCTAAAATGTCTACTAAAGCTGAGCACATGCAAACCCTATGACCTAGCGTTGTATTCCCAGGCATATATCCAATAAAAATGCATAAACACATGCTAAAAAGACACATAAGAACATTATTTTTATTGCCAAAAACTAAAATAAATCAAATGCTAATCAACAGTAAATGAATAAATTAGTATTTTCAAACAATGGAATGCTATATAGGAGTGAAAGTGAACAAGCTCTGTTATAAAAACAACATAATTAAATCACACAACTGTAATGTGTGATGAAAGAAGCCAGACAGGTATGATTCCATTAATCTAAAGTTTAAAAAAATATGCAAATCTAATCTATGGTTTAGAAGCTAAGATAGTAGTAAACTTTGGAGACCATTGACAGGAGGTACTATAGAATTTCTGGCATTCTGGTAGTAGTCTACTTTTTTTCTCTCACCTGGATTGTGTTTATGTGAATATATTTACTTTCATTAATCTATTCAGTTCTACATGAATGAAGTATACCCTGTTCTATGTGTGTTATACTTCAATAAAATTTTTATTTAAAAATTAAAGATAGATACATATTTTCATTTCAAATATATCAGTCAGAGATGATGATAACTTTCCCCTAAAATATTCTCCAGTAATAGAACAGAATTACTTGTCAGAAAGGCTTAAAATAATTGGGAAAATATTCCCCAGTAATACAAAATAGAGGTTTGCTTTAAGACAATGAGAGGTATACAAAACCCCATGAAAACTGAGTGTCTGTAAAATCACAGAAGTTTGTAAAAGATACTGAACAGTGTATGCAGTTTGCTAGCATTTATTTTTGAAATACAAGATATATACATAAATGCCTAAGCCAATCTTCTAGTGTAAATGCTATAAGAAACAGTCTTAAAAATGCAAAA
>NW_007742547.1:9438-18015 GCF_000696425.1 Galeopterus variegatus
AAAAGTAGAAAAGACACAGTTTTTAAAATGAAAAAAGGCAAGAAATGAAAAGGGGAAAATATTATAAAGTTGAAACATGAAAATATTGATATTCAACCATTTTTTGACCTACAAAGACAACATTTAGTATGGTTCGACTTAATAGGAAAAGCTTATAGACTGCTAACTGGGTAATGAGTGGGAATCATAGGATATCATTTAAAGTTGATAAACCAAATAATAGTAGCCTATATGAATAAAAAGAGACTAAGAACATTATAAAAGATACTAGCATAAAAGTAGCTACTAGAAAAAACCACGAATCTTTCTAAATAACAGAATAATTTTTAAAGCAAATAGACAATAAGTATAATTCATATATATTTACACCTAAGTGGAAAAAAAATGCACTCAGTCATATAAGAAAGTAATATGACACACTTGAGCCCAAACATATCAGTCATATCATTAAATCTGAATGGGTTGAACTCACCTGAAAAGAAAATTATTTTCACACTGACTTATAAAGAGAAATCCAATTCTATCCACACATTAAATAGACCTTAGAAAAGC
This sequence comes from Galeopterus variegatus, assembly GCF_000696425.1. Taxonomy (NCBI): domain Eukaryota; kingdom Metazoa; phylum Chordata; class Mammalia; order Dermoptera; family Cynocephalidae; genus Galeopterus; species Galeopterus variegatus. The sequence continues at coordinate 9,991 of NW_007742547.1, forward strand.
TAAAACTTAACTAAAGGCCTGGGCACAGCTACATCAGGTGAATGTAAACAAAAAGAAAACAGGAGCTAATATCCTGATAGCTGGTAAGGCTGAATTCAGGTCAAAAAAGCATTAAATGAGACAAAGAATGGTGGCTTATAATGTTAAAAGCCATGATTCACTATGAAAACATAAAAGTTATAAATATCCATGTACCAAAATAACAGAGCAATCATNCTAAAACTTAACTAAAGGCCTGGGCACAGCTACATCAGGTGAATGTAAACAAAAAGAAAACAGGAGCTAATATCCTGATAGCTGGTAAGGCTGAATTCAGGCCAAAAAAGCATTAAATGAGACAAAGAATGGTGGCTTATAATGTTAAAAGCCAAGATTCACTATGAAAACATAAAAGTTATAAATATCCATGTACCAAAATAACAGAGCAATCATCCTCATAAACAAAAGATAGGAAATACAAGAAGAAATAAGAGAACCACTCTACTAATAAGAGATTTGAACACACTGTTCTCGGTTCAAGGCAGGAAATGGGACACAAAATAAGAAAGGATGTGGAAGACCTAAACAACATAATTGGTTCAGTAGATCTCATGTAGTTATACCAAAATGTATACCTTGATAGTGGAAAATGTAGCTTCTCAAATGCACATAAAACATTCATTACGACCATATATTAGGTCACATAAAACCTCAATAAACTAGAAATCATACAAAAAGATTCTCTAATCATGGTGTAAAAATTAGAAATTAATAATAAAATTTAAGAGTTTCTTCCACCTAGAAAATATTTTTAAATGCTCTTTTTAAATAATTTCTGGGTAAAAGAGTAAATATAAGCTTCTTGCCTTTCTCATCCCCGGTGTCCACCACAGTGGAGGTCGGGCTGTGCAGTTTCAGCAGGTACAAGATCGATCCTGGACGTGGGAGGCGGTACGCCAGGACCTGCGGGAAGGTTTTCCAATTTCTTAATGCAAAATGCGAGTCAGCATTTCTATCCAAGTGGAATCCTCGGCAGATAAACTGGACCGTCCTTTACAGAAGAAAGCACAAAAAGTGACAGTAGGATGATATCAGCATCTCTTCCTGATATCATGGCCAAGAGGAATCAGAAACCTGAAGTTAGAAAGGCTCAGTGAGAACAAGCTATCAGGGCTGCCAAGGAAGCAAAAAAGGCTAAGCAAGCATCTAAAAAGTCTGCAGTGTCTGCTGCTAAGGCTCCCACGAAGGCAGCACCTAAGCAAAAGATTGTGAAACCTGTGAAGGTTTCTGCTTCCAGAGTTGGTGGAAAACGCTAAGTTGGCAGATCAGATTTTTAAATAAAGTTCCAACTTTAACTCTAAAAAAAAAAAAAAAGAGTTAATATAAATCAAAGTTGCAGAATTCTAAAATTTAATGATTAATAAACGCTATTTATCAGAATCTATTGGCTACAATTAAAGCAATGATCAGAGAAAAATTTATAGCCTTAAATACTTTAAATCAACTTTTAAAGAGAAAAAATGAAATAAATAAATCAAATCCCCAATTCAAAACGCCAGAGAAGGAATAATGAGGTAAATTAGTATAAAGCAAAAAATGATAATAATAAAGATAAAAGAATCAATTAGCAACATAGAAAAATAAAACCAAAAAATAAATCAAAACACTAGTTTAAAAAATATCAACACAGTGGACAACCACTAGTCAATCTAATGAAGGAAAAAGGGAGAAAGCACAAATACACAAAAAACTACAAGGGAAAAATAACTATTAAAACAGAGAAAATTTAAAATATCAAAACAGACAACTTCAGAAACCTAGATGAAATAAATAATTTCTTGGGAAGACATAGTTTACCAAAACTGACCCTTAAGCCACTTTTAAAATATGTCCTTAAATTCTCTGATATTCCTACCTTCAAGAGGTGGAGATTAAATCCCCTCTCCCCTTGATTGTGGAGTGTACTTAACTTGCTTTAATGAACAGAATATGGCAGAAATGACAAAGTATGACTTCCAAGGCTTGGTCATAAAGACACTGCAGTTTTTGTCTCTCTCTCTGTCTCTCTGGAGGAAGCCAGCTAACATGTTGTTAGAACATTCAAGCAGCTCTATGGAGAGGCTCATGTGGTAAGGAGCTGAGGCTTCCTGTCAATACCCAGTACTAACCTATCAGGTATGTTAGTGAGCCATCGTGGAAGCAGATCCCCCAGTCTCAGTCAAGCCTTCAGATGATTGCAACCCTGGCTGATATCTCTGGTAACCTCATGGGAGACCTTGGACCAAAATCACCCAGCTAAGTAGCTCCCCAAATTTCTGATCTACAGAAATTATGTGAGATCATAAATGTTTATTTATTTATTTATTTATTAATAGCTATACTATATTTGTATTTTAGAAAGGCACTTTAGAATTTTTCCATATTCTTGAAGGCAAGATGGAGAAAAACATTACATAATAATGTGTTTAGATAAAGTTACAGATGTTTATATAACTTTTTTGTTGAGGTGAAATTTACAGAACATAAAATTAACCATCTTAAAGTGAACAATTCAGTAGCATGTAGTAAATTCACTGGATTGTTCAACTATCATCCCTATTAGTTCCAAAACATTTTATCACCCCTTAAATAAAATCCTTTACCCATTAAGTAGTTACTACGCATTCCTCCATCCACCCACCCCTGGCAACCACCGATCTGCTTTCTGTCACTAGGAATACGCCTATTCTGGATATTTCATGTAAATGGAATCATACAATATGGGACTTTTTGTTTTTGGCTTCTTTAACATAGCATAATTTTTTTGAGATTCATCCATGTTGCAGCACATATCAGTACTTCATTCCTTTTTAAGGCCAAATAATATCCCATTGTAGGTATGTATCACAACTTATCTATCCATTCATTCTTTTATGGAATGTTTACTATCTAAGCCAGTAAATTTTGAGTTTACTACACAGCAAAAGATAACTATTACAACCCTAGGAAGGATAGGAAAAATGTTAAACACTTTCCATGACAGAAACAAAAAGTTATCAAAGAATAACGCACGCAAAATTACCAAGACCAAGATGATCTCACAGAGGACTTCTATCATACCTGTTTCAGTATGTAGAAAAAGAAGAAAATTTTCCAAATTCTTTTATTAAGTAAGTAGAACATTGACAGCTAAACTTGAAGAAGACAACAAAAAATGAAAATGATAAACCAATACCATTTGTGAACATCAATAAAAATTCCTAAATAAAATAACAGTTGTTCATCTAAAAATACAACATTCATCAGGTAACATTTATTCCAAGAATGCAAAGACAATTCAATATTACTCATTCTATTAGGCAAACATCACCCTGATAACAAAAGCATACAAAGATACAACAAGAAAAGAAAACTACAGGCCAATATCCAATGAATATAGATGCAAAAATCCTCAATAAAATACTAGCTAACAGAATACAGCAACACATACACAAAATTATATACCATGATCAAGTGGGATTCATCCCAGGGATAGAAAGTTGGTTCAATATATGTGAATAAATAAATGTGATATACCACATCAATAAAAGCAAAGACAAAGACTATATGATCATCTCTATAGACACTGAAAAAACATTTTACAAACTTTGACATTGGTTCATGATAAAGACCATCTACAAGTTAGGTATAGACAGAAAGTATCTCAACATAATTAAAGCCATATATGATAAACCCACTGCCAACATCATCCTGAACAGGGAAAAGCTGAAAGATTTTCCCTTAAGAACAAGAACTAGACAAGGATGCCCACTCTCACCACTCCTATTCAACATAGTGTTGGAAGTACTAGCCAGACCAATCAGAGAAGAGAATGAAATAAAGGGCATCCAAATTGGAAATGTTGGAGTCAAACTGTCTCTCTTTGCAGATAATATGATCCTATATATCGAACAGCCTAAAACCTCTACAAAAAAAATCTTAGAGTTGATAAATGATTTCAGCAAAGTTGCAGGATACAAAATCAACACACAAAAACCAGTAGCATTTCTATTCTCCAATAGTGAACATGCAGAAAAAGAAATCAAGAAGGCTAGCCCATTTACGGTAGCCACCAAAAAAATAAAATACTTAGGAATACAGTTAACCAAGGATGTGAAAAATCTCTATCATGAGAAATACAAACCACTGTTAAGAGAAATTAAAGAGGACACAAGAAGACGGAAAGATATCCCATGCTCTTGGATTGGAAGAATTAACATTGTGAAAATGTCCATACTACCCAAAGTAATCTACAGCTTCAATGCGATCCCTATCAAAATTCCAATGACATTTTTCTCTGAAATCAAAAAAAAACTACCGTAACATTTATATGGAATAACAAAAGACCATGAATAGCCAAAGCAATTCTGAGCAAAAATAAATAAATAAATAAAGCTGGAGGAATAATATGACCTGACTTTAAACTATACTACAAAGCTATAATAACCAATACAACATGGTACCAGCATAAAAACAGACACACTGATCAATGGAATAGAATAAAGAATCCAGAAATCAACCCACACAACTACAGCCATCTGATCTTTGACAAAGGCACCAAATCTACACACTGGGGAAGAGACTGTTTCTTCAGCAAATGGTGCTGGGAAAACCAGATATCCATATGCAGGAGAATGAAACTAGACCCATATGTCTCACCATATACCAAAATCAACTCAAAACAGATTAAAGAATTAAATATACACCCTGAGACAATAAAATTCCTTGAAGAAAACAGAGGAGAAACACTCCAGGAAGTAGGATTTGGCACAGAGTTCATGAATATGACCCCAATAGCACAGGCAACCAAAGGAAAAATAAACAAATGGGATTCTATCAAACTAAAAAGCTTCTGCACAGCAAAAGAAGCAATTAACAGATCAAAAAGACAGCCAACAGAGTGGGAGAAAATATTTGCAAAATATATATCTGACAAAGCATTAATATCCAGAATATACAAGGAATTCAAACAACTTTATAGCAAAAAAACAAGTAACCCAATTAAAAAATGGGCAAACGAGCTGAATAGGTGTTTCTCAAAGGAAGATATACAAATGGCCAACAGACACATGAAAAAATGCTCAACATCACTCAGCATTCAGGAAATGCAAATCAAAACCACACTGAGATACTATCTCACTCCAGTTAGAATGGCTAATATCCAAAAGACTGAGAATGATAAATGCTGGCAAGGTTATGGAGAAAAATGAACTCTCACACACTGTTGGTGGGACTGCAAAATGGTATAATCTTTATGGGAAATGGTATGGAGTTCCCTCAAACCATTGCAGATAGATCTACCATATGACCCAGCTCTTCCACTGCTGGGAATTTACCCAGAGGAATGGAAATCATCATGTCAAAGGGATAACTGTACTCCAATGTTTATTGCAGCATATTTACAAAAGCCAAGAGTTGGAACCAGCCCAAATGTCCATTATCAGATGAGTAGATAAGGAAACTGTGGTATATCTACACAATGGAATACTACTCTGCTATACAAAAGAGTGAAATACTGCCACTCGTAGCAACACTGATGGACGTAGAAAAAATTGTATTAAGTGAAATAAGTCAGGCACAGGAAGTGAAACACCACATGTGCTCACTTATTTGTGGGAGCTAAAAATAAATAAATAAATATACACACACACACACACACACACAAACAAACGGTGGGGGAGGGAGAAGAAGACACAATAATCACAACAATTCCTTGAAGTTGTTAAGACAAGTGAACAGATATGATGTTGATGGGTGGGAGGGGGGAAAGAGGAATTGGTAAAGGGACATGAAAATCAACTACATTGTATATTGATAAATTAAAATAAAGAAGAAAGAAAGAAAATGAAATGAAAATATCAGAATATAAATAAATAAATAATAAACAGAACCCTCTTTGTGGTATAATTTTAAAAATCTATTTTTTTGGAATGCAAAAGTAATTATTAAGTTAATAAATTTTGATTTTAAAAGAACTCCTTCTAATTGAGCCAATTCATTTAATATCCTCTGTTTTAGAAAGAGTTAGCAGCATATGAAAATTTTGGTTAAGACTGAGTTTTTCTGTTAAATGTACTATGTGCAAAACACAGACACATATATATATTCATAGCTCTAATCTAGGGAGAACATCACACTGAAGCCATAAATCTTGGGAAACAGAAGTGAAAACAGAACCATAATTAATATATTTATTAAATTTTCATCTGCCCTTTAGAGAGCAATGTTTATGTTTTATTTTATTCCTCCTTTCTCTGTTGCTTTGCAACAAAATGAGAACATTCACTCTCATACTCACTCTGCATCTTCTTCAGCTCTTCATATATACTCAAAATCTCCCAGATAGATACCCTAAAATACCATCAGCCCCTGCCCATACTGATATTGGTTTCCGTCTCGGAAACTCACGATACCTACAACCCAGTATATTCTGTTCCCACGGATGTCAGTGAGTCAGTGGATCTAGAGCACCTGCTCATTCTCTCTCTCTCTCTCTCCCCCTCCTTCCCTCCCTCCTGTCCCCTCACCCCAATACAGCTTCTTTTCTTTCTTGCAACTGTCATCTAAATGGCAACTCTCAACCCGTTCAGCTAAAACAAAATCACTTGTTTAAGGCTTTTTGTGTCCAACTTCTTTCTCTAAAACTAACTCAGACAACCTCTAGGTCATTAACTCCCCAAAGAAATGCTGATGTCTCTCTCTCTTTAATAAACAAAGTCCGTACACAGGAGCTCTTCAGCGACCACAGCCTCTGCCCCTTCTCTGACTGAGGAGACAGACCACACTGCCATCCCTACCTCCTCCAGCTCAGGTGAGGTCTCACAGCTCAGTACATGAACACCATGTGAAACAAGGGCCTGTGTGGAAAATGACTGAAGTGACAAAAATGTTGCTGGCACCCAGAGAAGTAGGAGAAGAATAACATCCACATACAGTTGTAATGGCAGCACTTAAGTTAGAAGTTAGAAGTGGTGGTGAAAGATCAAATAGAAAGACTGCATAAGGCAGGTAGAACAGTGCCTGGTACACAGCACTATGGAAGCACCAGCTGCCCTCCTCTGCCTCCCCTGCTTCCTGTTATTATTAAGTTTTATTGCTGTTTTGTGTTGGGAAGATTTACAATTTGATGATTTCTGTACTGTTGTTCTCCACCCCCACGCCTCTGCCTCATACCATCCTCCTAAAATTAACCACTTTTATGCAACTCGACCCAGTTTAATACATACGTATTGATCATCCACTCTGGGCAAAGCACTGCATGGAAGAGGGTGCTAGAAAACTAATTGTTGAGTAACATGGTTCCTGCCCTCAGGGAACTCTAATCTAATTTGAAAGAGACATGATAAAAGCCAGACAGTTTGCCTTAAGAAAGGAAGGCTAAGGAAGGGAGCCAATGACTAATAAAACTCATCAACGACACTGTGGAGGGAAGAAAGGCGATCAGTGGTCAGAGGGGACTTGCGTTTATGGGGATCTGAACACAGCCACCTTCCCTTTCCCCACCATCTCCAATATGTTGTCTTGCATCCACCAACTGGCTTCAGAACATAAGCACAGCTGGACATAAGTGAGCTGTGGAGCTCTGTCAGAGGGTCGGCCTGAGAGAACAATGAAACTGAGCAGGGCTTCCTCTGGCAGGCTCGGCACTGCTGGGAGATCTGTGTGGGAGCCCAGAGGGGTGACCAAAGCAGAGGAACCCAGGTAGAATGTGGTACTCAGAGATCTGAATCGAAGTGGCCATGTGCCCTGAGTTGGTGGACCAGGGGGATTTCTTGATGCCCAAAAGGCCTAAAGGGAGCAAAATGGATGAGCTAGGTCTCCTTGCCTCTGGGGTAGGGAAATGGAAGGCAGGGAGGCTCCCTGGACGTAGTACAGCAGAACTCTAACAGCCTGCCAGCTTCTAGAATACAAGTAAGTGGGGAGAGGAGGAAGAAACTAACCCTGATCTAATCCCCCTACTTCCTTCACAACCTGGAGAATACCTAAATGCCCACTGTTTAGGATACTTCCACCACCAGACCTGAGCCC
>NW_007742547.1:18757-19134 GCF_000696425.1 Galeopterus variegatus
ATATGTCTTCAACATACTGATTTTATTTCCTTTGGATATACACACAGGAGTGGGATTGCTGGATCATATGGTGGTTCTATCTGTAACTTTCTTTAAAGCCTCTTTATTGTTTTCCATAATGGCTGTACTAATTTTCATTCCCACCAACAGTGCACAAGGGTTTGCTGTTATTCACAACTGCAAAGATATGAAATCAACCAAAGTGTTCTTCAATGGATTAGTGAATAAAGAAAATATACACACAATGAAATACTATTAAGCCTTAGAAAAGAAGGAAGTCCTGTTATTTGCATCAACATGAATGAAACTGGAGGCCATTGTGTTAAGCAAAATAAGCCAGCCACAGAAGAAAAATACCACATGATCTCATAAATATG
>NW_007742547.1:20140-21378 GCF_000696425.1 Galeopterus variegatus
AAAACAAACATATTTGGGCTAGAAGATTCAGTAGCTGTACTTAAAGACCCAAAAGAACGGCTTAGAAGATCAAGTGAAAGAAATATTTGTGAGCTCAAAGCATAAACATAAAAAAGATTAAATAAAACCATGAGGAAATTTTTAAGAAACTGATAGAACTGCTTTCAAATATTTTTTCACTACAATTCATGGTAAGAAAAAAAGGAACAAGAGAAAAAAATAAATTTTACATTGAAACCCTGTACATGGAATGTTGTAATGGAAATAAAAGTTTCCCAAAACAATGCTTACCCTTGTTACCAAATCCACTTCCGACTGCCTGCCCCACACAAAAACCCTAGCTTGGCTCACCAAGGTCTGTTATAGAACCCAGGGCATTCAGCTCCTGGCTGAGGCTCACCAAAATCTTGTTACCAAACCCAACTCTGGCAGCCTGCCCCAAGCAAAAAACAAACAACTTAAAAGTCAAATTGGGAGGTAGGCCTCACCGCTGCTGGATCCCATTCCCAGCCTGGCCAAATGCACGCAGACCAGAGAGGCACCCTGCTGGAGAGCCACGAGATCCGCAGAGACCATGCACCCATGGTGCCAATGCATGACCGAGCAGGTAGGCATCGCCAGCACTGGACTTCATCCCCAGCCTGGCTGAGTGTGCACTGACCAGAGAGGCACCCTGCTGGAGAGGCCTGAGTCCTGCAGAGACCATGTGCCCTGTGGTGCCAGCATGCAACTGAGCAGGTGGGCCTTGCTTCTGCCTGACCCAATCCCCAGCCCAGCCGAGGGTGCACTGATCAGAGAGGTGCCTCCCTGGAGAAGCCCAAGTTCCATGGAGTCCACACACCCCATGGTGCCAATGCATGACCAAGCAGGTAGGCCTCACCACCACCAGACCCCATCCCCAGCCCAGCAAAGTGCACACCAACCAGAGAGGTGCCTCCCCAGAGAGGCCCAAGACCTGAGGTGACCATGCACCCAAGGTGCCAGCAGGCAACCAAGCAGACAATGAGGCAGCCATGCCAAATTGACAGCTCCAGCAGGATCCTAGCCAGACAATAGTGTCGTACCAGTGGACCATGAAATCCCTTGCCACAATGACTAAATATCAAAGGAAAGATACCAGAAATATGCAAAATCAAGAAAGTACACCACCAAAGGGTAATAACTCTCAGGCTCCAGTTCCTATAGAACAAGAAGCCCTTGAAATGTCTGACAAGGAATTTTGAGTGATAATTCTAAGG
>NW_007742548.1:0-813 GCF_000696425.1 Galeopterus variegatus
TATTGATTTCACAGATGGGCCTTTGAACTTTGGACTCTTGAGTTGAAATAAGACTGTGGGGATGAAATGACTATATTTGCATGTGAAAAGAGCATGAGATTTGGGGGCCAGGGGCAGACCATGCCAAATTGTATTGATTAAAAATGATGGTCAGGTGTATGGTTCTGAGGGCTTTAAAAGAAGAGCACATGGGAGTCTGTCTGTCTTTGCTTTCTCTGCTTCCAGCATTTTGCAATGTGAGACCCCTGGGTCACTGTTGCCACCACCAGATAGACTTTGTACTTCCTAGCCCCGGAAACTATTAGCAATAAATTTCATTTTTCTTTATAAACTACCCAGTTCTAAGGATTGTTATAGCAACAAAAAATGGACTAAAACAGGGGCCCTGAGGCAGGCCAGGCCAGTGGGTCTCTTGTGTAGGCCTGGACAGGCCCTTAGTGGCAGTGGGGTCCTTAGCAGCAGATCTGGCCAGGGCTGCCCATAGTGGTAGGCCAGGCGTAATAAAAGGCCAGGGGCACTCTTAGTGGGAGGGCAGGCCAAGGGAGCCCTGGGGCAAGCCATTTGAAGGAGGCCCTTAGGGGCAGGGCAGGCTTAACCAAAAGATTGGAGAAATGGCGTGTTTTAACATCACAGAACCCAGTCCTGAGGTGAGTGTCGGGCGTCTCTGGCCTTTCAGAAGTAGTGTCTGGGTCACGTCCTCCAGGAGGGGTGCCTGGCCCCGGCCCCTCTCCCCACCCTCCCTCCCACCCCACTTCCTGGGTATAGCTCTTGCCAAGGTTGGCTCTTCTCTCATTTACTACCTTCTACCCTGTC
>NW_007742548.1:1240-10363 GCF_000696425.1 Galeopterus variegatus
ATTCAGGCAGATTTGACTCTGACTTTTAGGATCGCTTGGCCTGGCTCCTCAATCCTTCATGTTCATCCCCACAACACAGACAGTGTGTCCTGTGGAAAACACTGACCATGTCAGTGCTTCTTGAGTTGTGTGACCTCCCACGCCAGCACCAGCCCTGAGTGACCAACCAATACTTCCCCGGTTTCTCGGTCCCCCACATGGGCCAAGTGTGATCATCAGTCCCTGCTGAGAATTAGCAAAAACCCTGCCCTAGAGTCTCCCTCTATGAAATTCTAATTCATGTAATTATTGTTTCCACAACTCTATTATGCCCTCTTTTTACACAACGATACATGCTTTGCTTTTTTGTTCAATTAGGTATCAGTCCTGAAGCTCTTTTGATTTCCAATAGGTGACTTCCTTAATTTTTATAAAATTTAATACATATTTATGTAACCGGCCATAGCCTGGGTGGCTCATAAACAGCAGAAATTTATTGCTCACAGTTCTGGAGGCTGAAGTCCTAGATCAAGGTGTGGCAGATTTGGTGTCTGGCAATGACTCGCTCTATGCTTCACAGGCAGTGCCTTCTCGCTGTCCTCATATGGCCAACAGGGAAAATGAGCTCCCTCAGCCTCCTTTATATGGGCACTAATCCCATCATGAGGGCCCCACCCTCATGACCTGGTCACCTCCCAAAGGTCCCACCTCCTAAGACTATCACCTTAGGGATTAGGTTTCAACATATGAAGTTTTGGGGACACAAACATTCAGGTGGTAAGTGTTGTCCCTTGGAAGTGTTCCAGGACATGGGATGGGCCAGTGAGAGTTGTTTGGGGGCTGGGCTGTGGGATGCTGGCCCATCCCTCCTCCTGAGGCCTGGAGAGCGGGGCTTCTGTATTATTCCATGCTGCAGGGGCTGCTGGTGCCAGAGTGGACTCCTTGCCTGTCTGAAGTGTTTTGGGAGGTTTTGAGAGCCTGACCCTGTGACCTGGGTGCTGCTGGGGTCAGCAGGGTTTAGGTCAACGTTCACTGGTACTTCCAGCTGCCCTTTGTAGGAGGATTGAATCAGCCCATCAAATTCTGCCTCTGCACATTCCAAGGCCAGGAATTGGGGGTGTTTGCTCATCTCTTGGGTAGGAGTGGAAAAACCTGTTTCTTCCATCCAAAGCAAGATGAGGCTATTCCAGTATGAGGGATTTTTCTTTGCACTGGGTGATTCCTTTCTGCCCAGGGAATGAGATTATTTGTTAAAATTACAAACATACACAAAATAGCAAAATGAAAATAACTTAGACCAGAAGCAAATGAGTTTGGGCCAATACCGTTGATAAATCTAAATTGTTAAGAGAGATCTTAGGTTGCAATGTCAAATTCTTTAGTAGGTTTTTCTGAAGTACTGGCTCTTTCCCGCTATGGACAAGAATTGAGCAGTTTGTCCAGTGACTGGGAAAGGAGCACCTGCCACCATCTGACATGATCTAATGTGACATTTAGCAATGTCTCTCCCCCTAAACCCCTTCAAGTTCTGCAAGAGTCAGAGCAAGCCCCAGAGCCCAGGTCCTGGTGGTCATTAAGATGTTAAATCTTGTGCTGAAAATTCCTAGTGACTTAATCAATAAAGATTTCTAGCTAAATAAAAAAAAGGGACTTTGCTGGGAAATAAATGAATAAATAAAAAAAAAGTTTTGCAGGACGTAATATCATAGCGTCTAGGAAGATGGTGCAGTCTTTACCAACTAGTCGGCTGATGTCTCTGCGGTGCTTTTACACAGCTTCTGGTCCTGCCTCTTCCACCTCTGTTGCCTGCTTTGCTCAGGTATTTCCAGCACACAGGATGTGACAAAGTATATTCCTGGTATGCAAGCAGTCAATGAGACTGAGATTCAAAGGCTCTACCTCAATGCCTCCTGAAAGCACCACCAGCGTCCCCCCACCAATGCTGCACAATGGCACTGTCTAAGGCGGAGCTGGATGTGGTGAAAGCCTGGATGGAGAAGACAGTACAGAGGCCCTGTGTGTCTCAGAACCCACAGTGGTCACAGCAGCATTGAGCCGTGTGGGGAAGGCATGGTCAAGAGAAGGCAGTCGACCGTCTGAAACCTTTTCTTGATGATTCTGCTCCCCGATTTGTGGACACACTGTCTGAGGCCGTGCAGGGGGGCCGAAGCTCTAGGCGTTCCAAGTCCAGCAGCGACGGGAGCAGAAAACGAGAGCTAAAGGAGGTGTTTGATGATGCCTATGAGATCTGCAAAGAAGCATCAGGGGTAGAGAAGCGATGAGTGCCCCACTTGGAGGAGGTGGAGGAAGAGCTGGAGCCGGTCCCTGGGCTTCCCTCAGAGCACCCCGGCATGCTGACTCAGCTCCAGATGAAACATGATGGAGGCAGCGACGCGACAAACTGAGGAGAAGAAAAACCGCTGAGCTTCATCAGCCCCCTACACCTCAGGCAAAGCCACCTCCTTCCTCACAACCAGAGTGACTTGCCATTGGCAGTGCTGTGCAGCCCTCCCAGGCCGCCACTTTCATGAACGATGCCATTGAGAAAGCAAGGAAAGCAGCCGAACTACAAGCCCGAATCCAAGCCCAGCTGGCACCGAAGCCAGGGCTCACTGGCAATGCCAACGTGGTGGGCCTGGCTAAGCTCCATGCCGTAGGCATTGCTCCCCCAAAAGTGGAATTAAAAGATCAGACTAAACCTGCACCGCTGATCCTAGATGATCAAGGTCGCACTGCAGATGCCACAGGCAAGGCAGCTGAGCTGACCCACCGCATGCCCACTCGAAAGGCCAATACTCGTACTGTGATGAGGGAACAGTTCCAGCGACAGATGAAAGAAAAGCCATCAGGAGACATGGAATCCAATACCTTTTTTGACCCCCGAGTCTCAAGTGCCCCTTCCCAGTGCCAGAGACGTACTTTTAAATTCCATGACAAGGACAAATTTGAGAAGATTGCTCAATGATTACAGACAAAGGCTCAGCCAGAGAAGCCGCAGGCAGAGATCTCACAGGCAGCTCGAAAAACAGGCATCCATACTTCAATGAGGGAGATACCCCTGAAATTGAGGGGGTGGGACTCTTACACCATCCCCAATGGCTTTGACTTTACAGAGCAAAATCCCAAGAGAGAAGATTATTTGGGAATTACAAATCTTGTTGAAGATCCAGCCCAGCTGAATCCTCCAGTCAACAATGACACACCAGTTACTCTGGGGGTGTATCTCACCAAGAAGGAACAGAAGAAACCTCGGGGGCAAACAAGGAGGGGACACAGAAGGACTTACAAGAGAAAGTCAGGCTGGGCCTGACACCTCCTCCAGAACCCAAAGTGAGAATTTTTAATTTGATGTGAGTATTAGGAACAGAAGCTGTTCAAGACCCCACGAAGGTATAAGCCCCACGTCAGAGCTCAGATGACAAAAAGACAGAAAGTGCTTGAAGAGACCAAGCCTGCCCGAAAACTCACAGCAGAACAGAGAATGGTCAAGAAAATTAAAAAGCTTAAAGAAGACCTTTCACAGGGGGTACACATATCTGTATACAGAGTTTGAAATTTGAGCAATCCGGCCAAGAAGTTCAAGATTGAGGCCAATGCTGGGCAAGTGTACCTGACAGGGGTGGTGGCACTGCACAAGGATGTCAACGTGGTAGCAGTGGAAGGGGGCCCCAAGGCACAGAAGAAGTTTAAGTGTCTGATGCTGCATCGGATAAAGTGGGATGAACAAACATCTAACATGAAGGGAGGTGATGAGGAGGAAGCTGTGAAGAAAACCAGCAAATGCGTCCTAGAAGACTGGAGCTTCGTAGAGACGAAGTTCAAACAGTGCCCTACAGAGAACATGGCTCGTGAGCATGTCAAGAAGGATGGGGCCGGATGCTGCTGGGACCTGGCACTGGCTGAGTCTGTGCTGGAGTCCCCTGACCGAGGCTGCTGCAAACCCTTGCCTCCCCCGCTTATCTCTGTCTTTCCAGTCGTCTCCCTTACTCTCCTTCCCAGCTCACCCCCCTGTGTGTGATCTCAGAACTGTGCCAAGCAGACACTGGGACAAAGGGAGGAGACCTTGCTCTCTTTCCCAGTCAGCCTGGTGCTGCTGTTTATTCTCCTTGTGTGCATATTGATTAAAGCGTTATTAGAAAAAAATCCGGCAAAGGACTTGAGCTGACATTTCTCCAAAGAAGACGTACAAGTGACTGATAAGCACACAAAGATGCTCAATGTCACTAATCATTGAGGAAATGCCAATCAAAACCTCAATGAGATGCCACCTCTCACCCATGAGGATAGCTACTGTACATAAAAACAAACAAACAAAACCCAGAAAATAACAAGTGTCGGTGAGGACGTGGAGAAATTGGAACCCTTGGGCACTGCTGGTGGGGATGTGAAATGATACAGCTTCCGTCAAAAACAGTATGGCAGCTTCTCAAAAAACTTAAATAGAATTGTCATATGATCCAGCAATGTCACTGCTGGCTACATTCCCAAAAGAATTGAAAGGATCTCAAAGAAATATCCATACACCCATGTTTATTGCATCAAACAGCCAAAAGGCAGAAGCAACCAACGTGTCCACTGACAGATGAACGGAGAAGCAACATGTGGTGCATGCATCTGGTGGAATACGATCAGCCTTGAAAAAGATGGAAGTTCTGACACATGCCACAATGTGGAAGGACACTGAGGACATTATGCTAAGTGAATTAAACCAGTTACAAAAAGATAATATTGTATGAAACCACTTAAACGGGGTTCGTAGAACAGTCAAATTCACAGAGACAGAAAATGGAATAGTGGTTACCAGGGACTTGGAGAGAAAACTGGAGAGTTAACTTTAATGGGGACAGACTTTCAATTTCAGATGAAGAAAAAGCTCTGGAGATAGATGGTGGTGTTGTTTGTACAACAATATTACTGAATTTTACGCTAAAAAATGGTTAAAATGGTTAAACTTTATGTTACGTATTCTTTATCACAACAAAAAATCATTTGCATTTTACAAATTAACACCAATACTGGGCTGGCCCGTGGCTCACTTGGGAGAGTGTGGTGCTGAGAACACCAAGTCAAGGGTTAAGATCCCTTTACCGGTCATCTTTAAAAAAAAAAAAAAAAAACAATCCTTACAGAATTTTAAATTTCTGAATCAGTGGCTCAACATAGACACATTGCTCTAGAGTAGGGTTTCTCAAGCTCGGCACTACTGATATTTGGGGCCAGATAATTACTTGTCATGGGCATTGTCCTGTGCCTTATAGGGTATTTAGCAGCATGTCTGCACCCTTCCCATTAGATGACAGTAGCAACCCTATCCTCAGTTGTGACAGCCCAAAATGTCTCCAGACATTGCCAAATGCTCCCTGGACACAGAATCACCACCAGCTGAGAACCACTGGTAAGAGTTCTGGGAATCCTGAGTCAGTCCCTGATCCTGACAGTTGTCTGAGCAGCATCAGCTTGGAAGTCCAGAGTCACAAATCTGTCCCTTCAGGTATCAATAGTTAGAGGCGTCCGGTGCAGTCCTTCCCACCAACACCCCGAGACAACCCTGCTTTGCTGCAGTTTAACTTTCTAGAGTCTGAAGCTTAGAGAAGAGCCAGTCTCACCTCAAGGAACCAGTTTCCTTTCCACTGTGCATAAAATATTCTTAAAAATCGATTTGAGCTCTTAAATAGACAGACAAACAAGATTATTAACCCAGTTCTTTCTTGCATCTCACATGGCAGAGAACAGGCCCTGTCATCGTGCTATAAGATCACGGAAGGGTTAGAACATAAAGCCAGGACCCTAATCATTGCTGCCACCACTGGGGAGTGACTTCCTGAACTTACTGAACAGAACCAGAAACAAAGTTGTCTAAGGACCAGAAACAGAAACATAAATCAAGGGATGGAGCGGGAGGGGGCAGAGTCCAGGAAGATAAATTCTGTGACCACTTGGGATCCACTCCAGGAGCCAAGAAAAGATGGTCCTGGATTAACTGACCGAGAAGTGCACTTACTTCAGCAATGAAGTTTATTTGGTTGTGGAAGTTGAGTCCTCTTGGACATCCCTATGGGATCTCCAAAACCATCGTGGAAGGATTTGTATTATATTTTAATTTCATGGAAGGATTTGTATTATATTTTAATTTCGTTTTTTCCATGAACTTTTTGAAGTACTCTCATAGTATGGGCTGAATTGCATGTTGAAACCCTAATCCCCAGTGTGACTGTATCTGGAGAGAGGGTTGTGAGGAGGTGTTAAAGGTTAAATGAGGTCATAAGCATGGGGTCTTGATTTCATAGGGCCGCACCCTCATAAGAAGAGGAAGAGACATCAGAACTCTCTCCACCATGTGAGGACACAGCGAGACAGGGGCCATCTACAGGCTGAGAAGAAAATACTGAACCAGAAACAAACCCTGCTGGCACCTTGATCTTGGACTTCCCAGCCTCCTGAATTGGGAATTAAAACTCCTGAGAAACAAGTTTCTGTTGCTCAAGCCACCCAGTCCACAACATTTTGTTATGGTGGTCAAGCAGACTAATGCAGTTTCATTCCCCAAAAAGTATCAGCAGGACTCTCTTGCAAATACAGAAAGATTTATCTTAACTGGTCAGTGAGGGGATCAGCCTGGAGGTAAAGCTGGGTCTCTGCTAGATTTTAAATGTGTGACCTACATCGACCCCACATTTTCTCACTACTCACATGTTCCTTAACATCCCTAGATCTGGCTTTTATCCGATAGCATTATTAAAACCTCAGCTTGAAGATCCGCATCAAACCCTTCCATTGCAAGTTCCAATTTTTTCCATCGCTCACTCTCTTGAGTCATGGTGCACGAGTCACACCGTTCATTTGAGGTTTGAAGACATGACCTGCTTCTCTACCCGTCCCTCTATCCACAGCTGTTCTTTGTCATTGTCCCGCCCAACCTGGAGGCCTCCCCAAGTGCAGGGCCATCCTGCTGTGGGCTCCAGTGTGGGGAGCTAAGTAACTGGAGAGGCAGTTCTAGTGACTTCGTAAACTGCTATGTATCCAGTCCTCACAGGAACTGCTGTCAGGTCTGTTTTATGCCAAGTGACACTGAAGCACAGAGAAGTTAAGTTACTTGATGAGGGTCACACAGCAGCAAAACCAAGACTCAGACTCGGGCAAGAAACAGTGCAATGTGAAATAAAATATGAGACAGATGACCGAACAGAGACATGGACACTGAGGGCTTGTACTCCACCGTCTGTGGAGTGCTCCCCAACCTGCACCTGCCACATGGCAGAGTGCTGAGGACAGGTGTGTCGGCAAGACACAGAACACGGACATGCTGTGCAGCAGAGGGTCACAGCATGTGGCACACGAAACTGTCACTGTGTGAGCACTGTATTTACATGCAGTGTGGGGACGGTCCCTAGCTCTGCATGGAAACTATGCTGAGTTTTATTTATCTTGTTTACTGCCACTTCTTCCATGGAGTCTTTTCTCCTGTTTCAACGAGCAAGAGATGAGTTCCTGTTAAAACGAAGGTCAGATATGCCTTTCCTAAGGGTTTCATTAAACTCACAACATGCTGTGCAGAGGTCTACAATTTAAAATTATATAAAACCAATGTCCTTAGATGCTGAATTTAATTTGAAAAGAAGAGATCTCACCCCATTTTATTTTCTTGCAGGACATGGAATTGTGAGATCAGGTAACCCCAATAATCTCCTTTTTTTTTTTTGTCTTTTTCGTGACCGGTAAGGGGATCACAACCCTTGGTATGGTGTCGTCCGCACCACGCTCAGCCAGTGAGCACACCGGCCATTCCTATATAGGATCCGAACCTGCAGCGGGAGCGTGATCCGAACCTGCAGCGGGAGCGTCGCTGTGCTCCCAGCGCCGCACTCTCCCGAGTGCGCCACAGGCTCTGCCCCCAATAATCTCCTTCTGAAACAGCTTGAGAAGCACCCCCAGTGCAGAAGAATAATTAGTTCTCGGCCCACATGGCCACTCTCAAATCAAGCACTAACCAGGTCACATAAACTAATTGTGAGTCCAGTTCTATTTCCAAATGAAAGAGAAGACATTTCTCATGTGTGGTGAAATTTTGGCAGCGTAGCTTCTTTCAGGTTAGAAATTGATACATTGTTCTTTTAGGTTCTTTTAGGTTAGGAATTGATACATCATACTCAGTCAGAATGGCAAAGTCTCCAAATGACTACAGAGCCCATTGTCCCCACTTCTGTGTCAGAAATGGAAATTTAAAGTCTGCACCCTTTTGCCAATTCCCACCTGCAAGATGTGTGGACTTGAAAAGTCTTCCAATCCCTTTAACTTTCCTTGTGGAGAAAATGAAATAGCAGCACATACCTCACTGGATCCTTGAGAGAATTAAGTAGCGTTGTAAAGGTGGTATCTGCTCGGAGCACGTGCTCAAAATAGTTAACTATCACCACTACGGCCCGACTCTAGTCACCACGGACAGTGGCCACCGGGGAAGCGCCCTCCCTCTCTCTGTCTCTGACTCCATCTCTCTGTCTCTCTGTCTCTGTCTCTATTTCAGTGTCTCCCTCTCTCTGTCTCCGTCTCCCTCTGTCTCTGTCTTTATTTGTTTGTCTCTTCTCTCTGACTTTATCTCTCGGTCTCTCTGTCTCTGTCTCTTCTCTCTGACTTTATCTCTCGGTCTCTCTGTCTCTGTCTCTCTGTCTCTATTTAGTGTCTCCCTCTATGTCTCTCTGACTTCATCTCTCTGTCTCTCTGTCTCTGTCTCTATTTGTTTGTCTCTTCTCTCTGACTTCATCTCTCGGTCTCTCTGTCTCTGTCTCTCTGTCTCTATTTCGGTGTCTCCCTCTATGTCTCTCTGACTTCATCTCTCTGTCTCTCTGTCTCTGTCTCTGTTTGTTTGTCTCTTCTCTCTGACTTCATCTCTCGGTCTCTCTGTCTCTGTCTCTGTCTCTTCTCTCTGACTTCATCTCTCGGTCTCTCTGTCTCTGTCTCTTCTCTCTGACTTCATCTCTCTGTCTCTCTGTCTCTGTCTCTGTTTGTTTGTCTCTTCTCTCTGACTTCATCTCTCGGTCTCTCTGTCTCTGTCTCTGTTTGTCTCTTCTCTCTGACTTCATCTCTCGGTCTCTCTGTCTCTGTCTCTCTGTCTCTATTTCAGTGTCTCCCTCTATGTCTCTCTGACTT
>NW_007742548.1:11099-12991 GCF_000696425.1 Galeopterus variegatus
CGAGTGGCAGCAGGGATGAGACAGAGGTGGGGACAGGGACAGGTCCACCCATGCCCTCCCCCGTGGGCTGAGGCAGCGGCTACTCAGCTCAGGCCGTCGTTCT
Source organism: Galeopterus variegatus (assembly GCF_000696425.1). Taxonomy (NCBI): domain Eukaryota; kingdom Metazoa; phylum Chordata; class Mammalia; order Dermoptera; family Cynocephalidae; genus Galeopterus; species Galeopterus variegatus. The sequence continues at coordinate 11,203 of NW_007742548.1, forward strand.
GTGCCAAGAGGCCTGGTATGACCAGATTTTTACATTTAAGTTTTTTTCTAGATAAATAAAAAGAAATATACAGATTTCTCTATGACATCTTTTTTTTCAGGAACTGTCACTGATTAAAATTGAAAATATTTTCGGTGCAGGCTGAAGGAAACAGGAGGCATCTGGCCATGGGCCACCCGCTGGCAGCCCGACTTTAAGGACCTTTGACATAGTTGGTAAGGTGTGGTAGGAAAGAACAAAAAACAAACAAAGGCCTACTGTCTTTTGTGTTCTCCTTGACTTTCTCCATCTGGCCACAGACACTGGTCTGGTCCAGGCTGTCGTTCAGCTCACTTCAGCCCTAAGTGTCCAGAGTCTGTGCGAACAGCCTCTCTCCAGCTCCCGCTNAAGGACCTTTGACATAGTTGGTAAGGTGTGGTAGGAAAGAACAAAAAACAAACAAAGGCCTGTCTTTTGTGTTCTCCTTGACACTGGTCTGGCCCAGGCTGTCGTTCAGCTCACTTCAGCCCCAAGTGTCCAGAGTCTGTGCGAACAGCCTCTCTCCAGCTCCCGCTCCCGCTGCTCCTGACGGGCCACTGTGCATGTCGATGGGTTTTTTCATCTGTGAATCCACTCACTCATTTACTGTTCCAGAAAACTCTCTGGAGCAGCTGCTGTGTACCGCACTGTCCTGAAAGGGGACACGACTCCTCTGTGAACAGTTGGGCAGGTGCTGTCCAAGCCCTGGGAGATGAAATTGGCCACCTTCCGCTGGGGGTGTCCTGCTGGACCGCTCACTTGAGGCCCCTGCAACGGGGTCTCTCTTTATCCCACAGGAGAATGTTTCTAAGGAATCGTGCGCATTTTTCTAGCTTTTAGCAGAAATAATAATAAAATCTTCCTGGAACTTTTGTGCATTTGTTCTTTAATGCAGAAGACATTGGGTCTCCGGCCACTTCATTTATTGAAATATCAGGCATTCCTCTGACTTTCATGGCCTAAAATACTGAGGTTTAATTTTTCTTCTGTATATTTGTATTTTTTCTTGATTAAACCAGGATCATTTGATAATGCCTGTTATGGAATTTTTTACTTCGACTTTTAAATTGATATTTTCTGTGACTAGAAAGCATCCAATATTCAGCAAACATGCCTTGAGCATGCACTGTGACAATCCAGTCATCGTCCTAGTCCTGGGTGTGTGAGATTGTTAGAGGATCCCTGTATTTTGTGAGAGGATTATAAGTGCTATAAAGAAGATCATGCATCCCTGCCTCTGGCCACTAGACCAGATGTGACAGGGTTGTATTTTCCTTTCTGGTGAGGACACCCTCACCCAGCAGAGGCCTCACTGTGTCCTTCACGAGAACAAACACGTTCAGAGTTGAAGTGGGCGTGGCTCCTTCACCACAAGCAGAGTCGCAGAGACCACAGCCTGTGTGCTGTGTGAGCAGGAAACAACTTCTGTCAGACAGTGACCAGGCTGCTGTTGTCACTGTGCCTGGCAGGGCCACGTCTGTCTGATGCACGGGCCCAAGAGGGTAGCCCTGCGTGCAGCCAGCGAGGTGGACGTAGGAGCCACTGCTCACGATGGTGAGTGCCACTTTCTCAGTAGTGCAGGGCGCCATCTGAGTCTATACAAGGCCCTGAAGTAACTGGAGGAGCTACCCCAAGACAGCAGCCTGGGAGATAAGGACATGGAGCTGGACGATAAGGAAGGGACAGAGTCTCCTGAGGACACAGTGGGAACGAGCAGACGCAGCTGCCAGGGAGCAGCTGTCAGCATATCTGAGCCTGGACATGGCGGCTG
>NW_007742548.1:14664-15564 GCF_000696425.1 Galeopterus variegatus
CCAAGCTTACGTGGTGGCAAGGCCTGGAAATCAGTTAGTTTTAGAAAAGCCCACCATGAGTTAGTGAATGACCAGCCACTTCAATTTTATGAAGAGTTATGAAGTTTTGAAAGAGTTTCTATAGATTATAATATGCAACAATGCACTTTATCAAATAATTACAATTTTAGGTTTTGATTCATACCACCTGCCTTGTAGCCCTCTTNGATTAACACTTTGCTTTAAGTACCTGAAACAGACATTATTCCAAAACAAGCACTTTAAGACGTGGGTGTAAATATTACAGGGAACCTGAAACACGAAGAGTCAGCAAGCACACCTTAAATAGCCAGATGTGGACGCTCTGTGCCTCCCACGCCGTCTCGCAGGGTGAGTGCCCCAGCACGCCCAGGATGCGCAGCCTCTGTCTGTCATTCCCAAAGCTGCTTCCGTCCACACACTCTGGGCTTCTCCCTGGAGCCCCAGCTGCTCCACTTTTGCAGGAACACAGTCCGAGCACTGTGGTCGCAGTTTGCAAACCCAGTGGCTAGAAAGGCTCATGACATAAGTGTCGTACATTGATTCAATGTGTCACAGTTTGAGGCTCCTCATTAAATAATTTCTGTTCCAGGCAAAAGTTCTATTTCAGGAAGTAACATAAGACATTATATTCCCGTCTGTGCCAATGGTACAACCACACGGAGAGATGCACATCGATTTCCTTCTTCTCATGGGGGGTCTTTCATCTGTTGCCCAGAAATACGGCAGCCAGTTACTGACATTCTCAAAAGATGCTAAAGAAAACCGTTTCATCAAAGAAAAAATGGGTTGAAATATGGCTCTAAACCGGCTTTTAAGGATACCACTTTGTAACCAGTCAAATAGCTTTAAACCTATTTCTTCATAAATGGACTTGAAATA
>NW_007742548.1:20375-21377 GCF_000696425.1 Galeopterus variegatus
TTCTCCACAGAGGAAGCGAGTGGTGGGAGCGCTGAAGCGAGGGTGTGCTCGTTTAGAAATACGGATGAGCACAGAGCACTTGGTCGGGACGGGGCGGAGGCCACGGAGAAGCCGTACCTTATGGGGACCCCAGGCTTGGTGGGGTGTGAGGTGTGGGTGCTCATGCTGTGTTCGGGTCTGCAGACAACGAGTTTGGGGTGGATGGTGACGATCGGAGTCTTCAACATCGGCCCAACTTCCTTCCGTGGAGTCACCTATCCCAAGAGGCCAGGAAGCTGGAATTCCGCTGGCCACGACGCCTTGCTGCCAGGACTCCCGAGGGAACGCAGGCCGCGCCCTTCAGATGCACTAGCTGCAGACTTAGATTCGTAAATCAGGACGGGAGGAAGAGCAGGAGGCACAGGCTTGGCCCACGCCAGGGCATGTGGCCCTGCAGGTGGCAGCTTCCGGGTCTGGTCTCAGCTCATGCGAGAGCCTGGAGTCTTTCTGACCCCGGCATGTGGACATGGGGACAGGCATCTATGGGGTCCTTTATCTAGAGGCTGTTGGTCCAGACACAACAATTAAGTAGACCAGTAGCCTTGGAAATCAACCCTGTGTGTTTAAACTAATTAGAGTAGTCTCTTGCTCGGAATTGAATACGGTTTCTGCTTGCACATCCTGTCTGTGACCACACCTTTCCATGATCCCTGTTCTGCTGAGAGACAGGAAACGATGAGATGTGATGTGACACATCCTGGACAGCCAGTGACTCTGTGAGACTGAACTACCGCGTCACGAAGAGGTTCGAGCAGGAGAACATGCGGACGTAAGTTATGAACACACAGTCCCTACGTAGGTGTCAGGCACCGTAACTACTTTCCTATCTTATGAGGATGACAGTTCCAGCACCATCATTCCAAATTCTCCGGAATTCCTGCCTTGAGGGAGAGTCTGTAACAGGAGAGAGAAGGAGGGGGTGGGGAGGGACTGAGCCACCACCCCCAGTCCTCGGGCAGGTCT
>NW_007742549.1:0-15231 GCF_000696425.1 Galeopterus variegatus
TCATCTTTTTTTTTTTTTTTTGTCCTTTTTGAGACCAGCCGCACAGCGCTCAGCCAGTGAGCGCACCGGCCATCCCTATATAGGATCCAAACCCGCGGTGGGAGCACTGCTGCACTCCCGGCGCCGCACCCTCCCGAGTGCGCCACAGGCTAGGCCCATCCAGTCATCTTTTAAGAAAAAAAAAAAAGAAAAGATTTTATTAAGTAATATAATAAAATGATTATTAAGATATATTTTATTAATTGCTAACATAATAGACAATGTTTTTACTCAAACCTAAGATTTATTAATAAATACTACTACATTATTATTATATTATAAATATACTTGTTTTACTATTATTATTATAATTTCATAACATTAAATTAAGAGCACAAGCATGTACACAGAAATTTTAATAAAATTGGGATTTATTAATTAATGTGTATGCATTAGAATGCCAGTTTTATTAAAATTTCTATATATGTGCTTCTGTTCTTAATTTAATGTTATGAAATTATTATTAACAATAAATTATATATAAATGACTAGCCACACACAAAAAAGAAAAAAATGTTGATAATTTTGAGACTGTGATATTACGATATGTATATTTTGTTTTTCATCCATGGTTCCTGCCTTGTTCTAACTTTCCCCCGCCTCTGTTTTGGAGCTGGGCGTAAAGAAATTCTCTGACCTACCTTATCTGATTATAGGTCATAAGACCCCCATTCCAGAAGGGGTCCATCCCCACACCTGGGTGGAACAAATGCTGCACTGAGAGGCCAGGAAGAACCTGAACAGTCCTTCCTAGGTTTCCCACCCCGGAACGTTAGTGCTAGATCACACCCTTTCTGTTCAGTCACATTTCTACACAGTCGTCCATGCTTCAGTCATGCCTATGTAATGAAGCTTCCATAAAAATCCAAGGGCACAGGGTTGGGGAGCTTCCGAATAGCTGAACACATGGAAGTTCCTGGAGAGTGGTGGGCTGGGGAGGGCATGGAAGCTCTGCTCCCCTTTCCACATACCTTGTTGTATGCAACTTTTCATCTGTATCCTTTGTAATATCCTTTACAAGAAACTGGTAAATATAAATACGTGTTTCTTGAGTTCTGTGAGCCACTCAGCAAATCAGTTGACCCTGAGGAGGGAATCATGGGAACCCTGATTTATTGCCTGTTAGTCAGAAGTTCCAGATGCCTGGCCTTGTGATCGGCATTTGAAGTGCGGGGCAGTCTCGGGGACCGAGCCCTTAACTTGTAGGGTCTGACACTGTCTTCAGGTAGACTGTTAGAAGTGAATTGAATTAGAGGGGCTGGCCTGTGGCTCACTTGGGAGAGTGTGGTGCTGATAACACCAAGGCCCCGGGTTCGGATCCCATATAGGGGTGGCCGGTTAGCTCACTGGGTGAGCGTGGTGCTGACAGCACCAAGTCAAGGAAGGGTTAAGATCCCCTTACCGGTCATCTTTAAAAAAAAAAAAAAAAGAATTAGAGGACATCTGATCAGAATGGCTGATTTCAAGAGGTGGCGAACATTTTGGTACTCTGTTTTTGTTTCAAATTCTTTATGCTTACAAGAATTTGAGTGTGAGCCAGTTATTATATATCTTGTTAATTCATTTGCTACATATGTGTTATATTTCTTATACAAAGGATCTTTAAAATTTCATGGAAAGATTCATGTTATTTTTCAATTCTATTTTTCTGTGAACTTTCTGAAGTACACTAGTATATTTATGAATATAAAATACAATGATTAGGGCCTTTGCCCTTCCTTCCCTATCCTCATGTGAGGACACAGTGTTTTTCCTTCTGGAGGATGCAGTAACAAGGTGCCATCTCAGAAACAGAGAGCAGCCCTCACTAGCTACCAAATTTGCTGGCACCTTGATCTTGGACTTCCCAGCTTCCAGAACTGTGAGAAATAAATTTCTGTTATTTATAAAAACAAACAAAAACAAAACAAAAATAACAAAAACAAAAACCAACCAAACAAATACAATTAAAATAAATATGGGAAGAACTGGCTGGTTAGCTCAGTTGGTAAAATAAAAATAGGTGACAGTGGATAGTGTGGAAATATTTTTATGCACTGAAATAGAAACGTGGCCCCTGTCTGTGGATTAACAACATATGCCTAGAGCTGACACTCTGATTAAGACGATTACCAAAAACTAATGAAAGATTTTACTCTCTAGAAATCAATAAATGTCAGACTCTTCCCACCCTTATTGTGGGAACTGATTTCAAAAGAGCTGGGCTGTTTTATCTACGCCTTTTAGCAGTCTGGTGCCACATTACAAGTTCTAAATAGTGCAAAAGTATCACATTACAAAACAACTTTGAAGGATACTGCTATAAATATGGAAACATTGCTAATGTGGCTGTAAACTGCAATGGAACACCTGAATCATTTTCTGTAGTTGTGCATACAATATATTCATTTGTAACAGCCTAATTATATCTGCATAATTTCAATTACTAGTGTAATTCATGATGAAACATTTTAATTTTTTCACTTAATTCTCTACTAATAATCTTTAGTTATTAAGTTATATATACATACATGTATATTATGAGAGAAATATTTAGAATTAAAACAAGTGAAAAATATTAAGAAAAAAATACCCCTATGAAAATAAAATCAGACCTACAGCCATAACTCACATTTTAGATTAGCGTTCTTATTGAAGCTTTTCTCTTTGATTCTTTTTGTTGTTTGTTTTTTTTTTAAAAGATGACCGGTAAGGGGATCTTAACCCTTGACTTGGTGTTGTCAGCACCATGCTGAGCCAGTGAGCTAACCGGCCACCCCTATATGGGATCCGAACCCGAGGCCTTGGTGTTATCAGCACCGCACTCTCCCGAGTGAGCCACGGGCCGGCCCTTTTTTTTTTTTTTTTTTTTTTTTTTTTTTTCTTATTATTTTTTTTTTCCTTTTTGTTGTTTTTAATTAAGGCTAATTCTTCTCATGTACACAACTTATAAAGCTTCCTCAAAGGATGGTCACTACGATTGGCAATGTTGCCTGTACTCACTTCAGGACACAAGGTGCACTGTAGCAGGAGTCAAAGCCCAGGCTCCCTTGTGGGGTGGGTTTTTGTGGTTGATGGGCAGCTGTGGCAAGGACTGCATGTACCAATCTCTCGTACATGCAGTTGTGGCTCTATGATAAGGTCTTGCCCGTGGTATGGGCACCAAATTATCTAAGTTTTTACCATAAGCGGGTGAGTCTTTGCCACCCTCTGTGCCTCCTTCAGCCAACTCAGGGGCTCTGCAGGATGTTGGAGCCACAAGACGGGAGGAGCTGCTGTTAGGAATCTGCACTTGGAGAAAGTTGCCTCCTGACCTTGACCTGGCTAAGAGCACACACAATCTTATATGAACAAGAAACATATGTTCAGTTTGTTCAACTACTGGAATTTTGGGGTTTGGTTAATGCAACAGATAACGGTTATCATGACATAGTTGTGGGCCAAATTTATTTTAAGAAAGCAGTAGAAGACACAGTAGTTGTTTCAAGTTTAGTTTTGAACTCTGATAATCAATGTTTACCGTACTGGATATAAACTCCTATCAATGAATTTTGTTGTTTTTCCTGACACAGATTTCATGATTTTTTTTTTTTTTTTAAAGATGACCAGTAAGGGGATCTTAACCCTTGAGTTGGTGTTGTCAGCACCACGCTCTCCCAAGTGAGCGAACCAGCCATCCCTATATGGGATCCGAACCCGTGGCCTTGGGGTTATCAGCACCACACTCTCCCGAGTGAGCCATGGGCTGGCCCAGATTTCATGTTTTCACAATAAGGTCGATGGCTCTGATGTAAACCTTATTCTGTAGGTTTTTCTACATAGTTTGTATTTGCACAAATGAAGACCTCTGATTAAACCCTAATATTTGAGAAAAATTCTATCTCCCTATGTTATTCTGTTGAAATACATTCAGTATATATTTAAGAGAATAAAAGGATTCAAGGGGGTTGTCAGAAACATGATTTCTTGCTTTCTTTCCTTATTTGTTAAGAATTTAGAATATATTTATTATTGAATACATTTCAGAAATCTATTTCCTAATGTGCTTATGATTTTAAGGCTACATGCAACTGTTAAGTAGTTTTTCATATTGCAGAAAAATGAAACTACTGGGCCGGCCCGGTGGCTCACTCGGGAGAGTGCGGTGCTGATAACACCAAGGCCCCGGGTTCGGATCCCATATAGGGATGGCCGGTTCGCTCACTGGCTGGGCGTGGTGCTGACAACACCAAGTCAAGGGTTAAGATTCCCTTACCGGTCATCTTTTAGAAAAAAAAAAAAAAAGAAAGAAAAAAGAAACTACTAATAAATGTATCAAAGATATTTAAGAAAACAAAAAAATTTTGAGGTCAGCAAGTTACATAGAATATGATATTTCTATTAATTAATATATTATTTGCTTTAATTTTTTTTTTTTTTTTTTTAAAGATGACCGGTAAGGGGATCTCAGCCCTTGGCTTGGGGTTTTCAGCACCCCCCCCAGCCAGTGAGCAAACCGGCCATCCCTATATGGGATCTGAATCCGTGGCCTTGGTGTTATCAGCACCGCACTCTACCGAGTGAGCCATGGGCCGGCCCTTGCTTTAATTTTTTATTGCAACATAATACTGCACTTTTTAAAAAAGGACTCAGGGCTGGGTGGTTAGCTCAGTTGGTTAGATCATGGTGTTATAACATCAAGGTCAAGGGTTTAGATCCCCATACCAGCCAACTGCCAGAAAAAAAAAAAAACAAAACTCAGTTGGTGAAAGGGATTCCATAGATAAAACATTTTAATGTAGGAAGATATTTTCACTGAGTTCAACCATTTACTGATGTATATTTTACTCTTAGGAGATGTCTGTACCATGCCTTTTCCACTCTCAATCTTGCTCCTCCCTCCCCCACTCCTAACTACAAGTGACCGAATTCCATCCTTGCTACCTGATTTCCCAGAGGAATTCCCATATATCCTTCAAGAATAACAAAATATATCGGGGCCAGCCCATGGCTCACTTGGGAGAGTGTGGTGCTCACGACACCAAGGCAAAGGGTTAAGATCCCCTTACCAGTCATCTTAAAAAAAAAATAACCAAATATATCATTTAAGTGAAGGCAATGTGATCAGAGAAAGAAACAGAAATCACTCAGCAGGCTCCAGAATCGTCTAGATCTCACAATTCTCAAAATCAACCAGCCTCTTTTGTTTGAGTCTAGTGCCCTGTAAGCAACACTTTGATAATTAATGTTATTTCTCTGGTGCCTCATTTTTGGTAGGTGAGCACCTGGCTACCCCTCAGGGTAAGTAACTGCTTCCAACATTTGCTTACTCCGGACAAGTGGACTGGTCGGATATTGGGTTTCTAACGCTGAAAAAACAAATCCTGGCCTCTAAGAAACCATCACAATGCAGAAGTCTACGAAGTCCAGTTCAAGGTCGTCTGCAGAGAAGCTAATAGAGGTGAGCCGGGGAAGAGTGGTGAGGTGCCGTATTACAGTCAGGGGAGCTGGGTCTGATGTCACAGATGCTGTCACTGACTATGCAGAACCTTGGGAATTTATTTCATCTCTCCCAGCCTGTATTCCTATTTGTGAAGTGAAAATAAAAATATCTTTCTCTCAGTGTTTACATGAGTATCATGAGATAAAGTAGGTGCAAGCACTTCTTGTAGTGCCTGGTTCTTGGTAAATTGTTAGTAAACGTTTCTTGAATGAAACAAACAAACAAACAAACAACTCTATAGCTCACTTGGTTAGAGTGTGGTGCTGATAACACCAAGGTCAAGAGTTCAGATGTCTGGATTGGCCATCCCCCCTTCCCCCAAAAAACCTGTAAAGAATTATTAAGGCTACCTAATAGGTACATTTTTTTTTTTTTTTCTTGTCTTTTTTACTGACCGGTAATGGGATCGGAACCCTTTGTGTCACGCCCGCACCGGGGACCGGCAATGGGATTGCAACCCTCGGTGTTGCGCCCGCCCCGCGCTCAGCCAGTGAGCGGGAACCGGTCTCCACATGGGATCCGAACCCTCGGCGCCCGCCGCCGCGCTCCCAAGCGGTGCACTCTCCAGTGCGCCACCGGGCCGGCCCAATAGGTACATTTTTTTTTTTTTCTTGTCTTTTTTACTGACCGGTAATGGGATCGGAACCCTTTGTGTCACGCCCGCACCGGGGACCGGCAATGGGATTGCAACCCTCGGTGTTGCGCCCGCCCCGCGCTCAGCCAGTGAGCGGGAACCGGTCTCCACATGGGATCCGAACCCTCGGCGCCCGCCGCCGCGCTCCCAAGCGGTGCACTCTCCAGTGCGCCACCGGGCCGGCCCAATAGGTACATTTTTTTTTTTTTCTTGTCTTTTTTACTGACCGGTAATGGGATCGGAACCCTTTGTGTCACGCCCGCACCGGGGACCGGCAATGGGATTGCAACCCTCGGTGTTGCGCCCGCACCGCGCTCAGCCAGTGAGCGGGAACCGGTCTCCACATGGGATCCGAACCCTCGGCGCCCGCCGCCGCGCTCCCAAGCGGTGCACTCTCCAGTGCGCCACCGGGCCGGCCCAATAGGTACATTTTTTGAAGGAGTTTGAGTGTAGCAATTCTGAAACCTTTTTTGTGTGTGTATTATATGACTGAGCACATGACTAAATATGTTGTGGTTGTTGTGATATAGGGTCCCCATTATTAGAGAAAGGGGATACAGACTCTAAACAGTGAGGAAAAGGGCCAGCCCCTGGCTCACTTGGAAGAGTGTGTTGCTGATAACACCAAGGCCAAGGGTTCGGATCCCATATAGGGTTTGCTGGTTAGTTTGCTGGTTGAGCATGGTGCTGACAATACCAAGCAAGGGTAAAGATCCCCTTACTGGTCATCTTAAAAAAAAAAAAAAAGTGAGGAAAAGAAAAGCCCCCATGTATTGATTGGAATTAAAGTTATTAGCACAAATTCGTAATGTCTATATATACATTTGTGTGTTAATTTAGTAATTTTGTCCACTAAAAGGGTATGGAGACAACGATACGTCAGTAGCAGCACAGTTAATGCTCAAATTTTGGTTTTTAAAGTTCATTCTCCACTAGAAGGAACCAAGAGAAATTTTTTTCCTCCTTGGAAAAAGGGTAAATTGAGCTCAAGATTGAGGTTGGGGTAAGGAAGGTATGAGATGATATGGGGGGTGGGGGGTGTTGATGGAAAGTGAGTACTTACAAATGTATAGGACCATGTCAAAAGAACACAGGAGCCAGACTGAAGGGGCTCCCATTGGCCAGATTTGGGCCAGCTACATGAATACTAATCTAAGTGTTGCTGTGAAGTTATTTTGTAGGTGAGATCAACATCTAAAATCATTTGACTTTAAGGAAAGGAGATTATCCTTGATAACCTGGGTGGGCTGGATCCAATCAATTGAAAGGCTTCAAGAGCAAGATTGAAGTTGCCTTGAGGAACAAGAAATTCTGCCTGTGGACTGTGGCTTTAGCCCGAGGGCTTTCAGACTGCCTTTCCCAATGGCTTGCTCCACAGATTGGATTTTGGACTTGCCCTGGCCAACCTCCATAAAACGCATAAACCACAAAGTAATAACTCTCTTTATATGTAAATCTTACTGGCTCTGTTTCTCTAGTGGAACCCTGACTGTTGCATCTGTTGAATGAAATAACCCAAGACACCATCCTGATAATAGATAATTATAATTATATGTGCATATACACATGCACATACGAGGGTACTTCAAAAAGTTCATGGAAACGGGCCGGCCCGTGACTCACTCGGGAGAGTGCGGTGCTGATAACACCAAGGCCCCGGGTTTGGATCCCACATAGGGATGGCCGGTTCGCTCACTGGCTGAGCGTGGTGCTGACAACACCAAGTCAAGGGTTAAGATCCCCTTACCGGTCATCTTTAAAAAAAAAAAAAAAAGTTCATGGAAAAATAGAATTAAAAGATAAACATCTGTCTATAAACTTTTTGAAATACCCTTGTACATAAGTCATATTAAGATTAATACATGTACACCTACAATCATACATACATGGGAGAGATGGAAAAACATACTCTCCCAGAACACCAGCTTCACAATATAAAATGAATGGTAGAATAAATATCACTATTTTGCAAAACAACACGGGTAAAAAGAATACCTTGGTAATGGAGAAGTTTGTTGGGTAGCACTTTGCGTGGTTCTAGTTCATCCGTCAGTACTGGAAAATGGACATCATGTGCCTCCTGCTGTGATGCACCGAGAAAGACCCAACATACTTCCTGCAGTGTTGTTAATGAAAACGCATAACCTGAACCTCATCATAGGGAAAGAGGAAGAGAAAAAAAACATTTGGGGAAATTCCAGGAAACAAGTGACAAGTATTCTACCCAAAGGACAATGTCATGAAAGACAAAGATTGAAGCTGTTCTAGAAAACAGGAGAATAATGAAGATACAACTGAATGCAATGTGTGGTCCTGGTTTAGATCCAGGAGGGTGAGGAAAATTGCTACAAAAGGCACTATTGGGTGAGTTGGTGCAATTTGAATACTAATAAAATATTGCTACAGTTTGAACGTGTCTCCGAAGGGTTCATGTGTTAGAAACTTTTGCAACAGTGTTGAGGTGAAACCTTTGGGATCATGAGGGCTCTGTCCTCATGAATGGATTAATACATTCATGAATTAATGGTGTTAACCTAAACCGAGGGAGGCTCTCTAAAAGAACAAAGGGTTTAATTGGAAATATAACATTGCAATGGGAATAAGCATGCCATGGTAAACTATGTGCATATTCAGGAAAGTAAAGGAAGACAGAGAGTTTTAAAGGAAAAATAATAGAGGATTACCTAATGGTTTTGGGTAAGTATCCTTGACTACAAGGATCAATAACAGGGGTGATGCCAGTCTAAGGTTGGACAGACAGTTATCAGGCAGATACCCTCACAGAAATATTTTTTTGTGTAAGATTGCGATGGCCCTTGTGCAAGGTTGTGGCTTTGCACAGTCCTTTGTGATAGTTCCTGTTATCAAGTATAAATTCATGAGAACCCCTTCTCCCCCCATGGCCTTTCTCTGGCTTTATTGTCAGGGTTTTTTTTCTTTTAAAACACAAGTGACTCGGGCCGGCCCTGTGGCTCACTCGGGAGAGTGCGGTGCTGATAACACCAAGGCCACGGGTTCGGATCCCACATAGGGATGACCGGTTAGCTCACTGGGTGAGTGTGGTGCTGACAACACCAAGTCAAGGGTTAAGATCCCCTTACCGGTCATCTTTTAAAAAATTATAAAAAAAAATAAATAAATAAAAATAAAACACAAGTGACTCCATTTTGATTTTGAAAACTTTCATAATGGATTAATGGAGATTAATGGGTTATTGAGGGAGCAGGATAATTACCACAAGAGTGGATCTATTATAAAAGCTGGTTTGGGGCTGGCCTGTGGCTCACTTTGGAGAATGTGGTGCTGACAACACCAAAGTCAAAGGGTTAAGGTCCCCTTACTGGTCATCTTAAAAAAAAAAAAAAAAAAAAAAGCCGGTTTGGCTGTCTCTAGTGAGCCCTCTTGCCAGGTGATACCCTGCACTGCCTCAGGACTCTGCAGAGAGACACCACTAGCAAGAAGGCCCTCACCAGATGTGGCCTCTTGACTTTGGACTCATAGTCTCCAGAACTATAGGAAATAAGTTTTGTGCTTTTTAAAATTAAATAAATTACCCAGTCTCAGGTATTCAGTTATAACAACAGAAAACAGACTAAGATAAGTACTTTGTATTTGTTGAGGTTTAAAAATAAGTTTCTTGGGCCGGCCCGTGGCTCACTCAGGAGAGTGCAGTGCTGATAACACCAAGGCCATGGGTTCGGATCCTATACAGGGATGGCCGGTTAGCTCAGTGGCTGAGCGTGGTCCTGACAACACCAAGTCAAGAGTTGAGATCACCTTACCGGTCATCTTTAAAAAAAAATTAAAAAAAAAAAGTTTCCTGAATTTGATAATTCTTTTGTGGTTAGGTAAGAAAATACCCTCCTCCTGGGATAATGCATGGAATTATAGAAGTCAGAGAGAACAGGGAGCAGGACCAGGTGAGTATGAGAGAAGACCAGAGCCTCAGAATGGGGAAAAGGCAGCCAGGGGTGGGGGTGCGAGCTGAAAACCACGAGCGGGAGAGAGCAGGGCTTCCAGCAGGAGCAGTGACTACAATGACTGCTGACAATGGCATGACCCAGGTGCAAGGACAGACTGAGCTCAGAACCACCACCAGGTGACCACCAGGGCCACTGAATGTCCTACCGTGCCCATCCCAGGCACCTGCTAAGTTTTATTTGATTTGGGGAACTGTTGATGATTTATTACAGTTTAACAAACTTGCCTGTTAAGGACACTTAATGCCATCAGGAGCTGGATGAGGGGCCTCAGATGAGGGGGTGTCAGGGGCACTTACTGGAAACAAATGGTGGAAAAGAGACAGAAGAGGTGAGGATGGGAGACAGGCACCTGGGATGGGAAGAGGTGAGAGAGACAGAAAAAGAGACAGAAAAAGACAGAAAAGGGAACTAGGAACAAACAGAAAGAGAAGGGATTAAATAAGAGACATGGGGGTGAGTCGGGTCCAGCAGCACCTGCAGCAGCTGAAAGGGTCTGACTTGGCAGAGGGAGGGAGATCCCACTCCTCCCCCTCAGCCCCCGTGGTTACTGATAGGGCGTGTGTGTCTGGTGGGGGTGGGGGCAGAGAAAGGAGGTTCTGCCCCTTCCCAGGGGCCACACTGAAAACATGTACCCCCCTCCCTGTCCCAGCTGCTGGGATCCTTGTAGCTCCTCAACGTCATTCCCTCTTCATCTGCCTCAGGTTCCCTCTTGCCCCAGCCTCTCCCCTGAACTCATGGGTCTTCCATGTGCCCCTCTTGTCTGGCCATTTCCTGCACTAAGTGGGGCACAGGCAGGGGAGGAGAGGGTTTGCTGGGATATGAGCTGGCAAAGATGGGATGGATGAGGGAAAGCCTGTGGCGAGCCCACCCTAGCCCCTTGTACTTGGGAGGGATGGATCAGCTTGACAGGGCAGCTTGTCAAGGGTGGTCAAAGGCACTCAGGGTAGGGCTTCAGAAACCTGTGTTCTACAAAATCTTTGCATGCAATGTGGATCTGGGCAATGTGCCTCTGGTCCCACTTCCTCCTATTCCAGAAGAAATTAGACCTTTGCAACCTGGCTCATCCTTTTGTCTCCATTGCTCCCTTACCTCCTTCTTACTAATTTTTTTTTTGTTTGGCGGCTGGCCAGTATGGGGTCCAAACCCTTGACCTTGGTGTTATAACACTCTTTACCTCCTTTTTAGCCCTCCTCCCCAATCCTGAGGTCTTTAGTCCATGTACCAGCACCAGTCTAACTATTATAAAATGAGTGTGTGGGGGTGTGATGGTTAATTTTAGGAGTCAATTAAGAAATTAAGAAATACCCAGAATGAGGGTGTTTCCAGAAGAAATTAACATGTGAGTCTGAGTGGACCAAGAAGGGAAGATCCACCCTCAATGTGAGTGGGCACCATCTAATCAGCTGGAGGCCCGGAGAGAACAAAAACAGGGAAGAGATGCACTGGTCTCTGTCTCTGGGAACTAGGATAAACTCTTCTCTTGCCCTGGATGTCAGAACTCCAGACTCTCTGGCTTTTGGACTCCAGGACTCACACCAGCAGCCTCCTGGGTTTTCAGGCTTTGACTTCAGACTCAGAGTTACACCATCAGCTTCCCTGATTCTGAGGCCTTCAGACTTGGACTGAGCCATGCTACTGGCATCCCAGGGTCTCCAGCCTGCAGACAGCCTGTTGTGGGGCTTCTCATCCCCCATAATGGCATGAGCCAATTCCCCTAATACGTCCCCTCCATATACCTATATCTATAACCTATTGGAGAACCCTGACTGATACACCCAGTTTCAGCGCCCAGAGTGTTTAAATGGCTCATCTACCGTCTTGTTTCCAGGAGCTGCAGCCTGGAAGATCTCAACACTGAGTTGGGGGCAGGCAGGCAGGAAAATCCTTCCCAAACTACAAGCAGGAACTGCAGCCCCACTCAGCACCCTTAGGCCCAACCAGGTGGGAAAGATGGCACTGTGTAGCATGTCCATAGTGTGTGCTCATGGGTGGCTGCAACAGCCTGTGGTGGGCATGGATCGGCAACATGGTGGTGAAGAGCCACACCTGTAGGGAGGTCCTCGGGAGTGTCGCATGTGTGCAGGCCATGCGGGGCAATTGCGGATCCAGCACCACTGTGCACAAGTTCCAGATAGCCTCCTGGTGACAGCTTTGTAGCCTCAAGCTGGAGAAAAATGTACCAACAGTGGCTACCACAGGATGCAGTTTTCATTGAACAAGCTTGTCTCCCGACTTCCAATCCTGCTGCAAGTTAGGGGCCAATTCCACCTCAATCCAGAGATAACTTACAATGAATGAGCAGAGCCATGCCTGGGAGGACCTTTGATTCTATTTCTCTATGAACTTTTTGAAGTGCCCTTGTACAACACAACACCGAATGGCAAGCCTAAAAGCACCCCTGCCACAGAAGCAGGAGGAGCCCAGGAAACATACCTGTATGACCCAAGGAAGATTCCTTAGCGGCGCCACATGTTGGGTGCCTCAGGAAGCAGAGGCGGCCAAGGACACAGCCATTGAGACAGCCGAAGCCACCATCATCTCCCTGCCTTGCTTGTGTTCTAATGATGCCATCCTTTGCTGCACAGGGATAGGCAAATGACCTTGCAGCCGAGGCAGCAGCAACCTGGGTCCCTAGATAGCACTGAGCAGGTCAGGAAGGGTTGCTGGACATGCTGTCCCACAGGTCACTGAAAGACATGAAGGGCAGCATGTCTTGAGTCCCAGTGCTGCTGCCCTGCTGGGTGCTCTGCCCTGTATTAGTCCATTTCTGTTGCTTATACCAAAATACCCGAAACTGTGTAATTTATAAAGAAATGAAATTTATCTTACAGCTTTGGAGGCTGGGAAATTCAAAGTCCAGGGACCACATCTGTTGAGGGCATTCTTGGTGGTAGCTCTCTACAGCGTCCCATGGTGACCAGAGTGTTGTATGGCGAGAATGGGCTGAACAAAAGAGCTAGTCTTCTCACTTGCTTTCCTTTTAAAGCCATCAGAACCATGCCCGTTGCTCCATGAATTAGTCAATCCAATCACAAGAGTACAGTCCTCACAATCTAATCACCTCCCAAAGGCCCCACCTTTCAAATACCATAATTGGATCTCCTACCTTCTTAATACTCTTACAGTGGGGGATTAAATTTCCAATACATGAACATTTGGGGGACACATTTGACCCATAGCAGCCCCCCACTACCCACCATCCACCCACAGCCGCTCTGTTTTGGGCTTTTGGTCAAACAGAAAATGACATCAATATAAGAAACATCTTATTATTTATTGGCCAAGAAGAAAAGTATTCTCCTAAAAATATTATTAAAATGTATTTATCAATTACTAATATAATATTGGTAATATTGAAATAATTTGTTTTTACTCAAAATTAAATTTCTATTCATCAATACTTTAATAGTACCTCATAATTAATATGTTGATAAAATATAATTATTTTATTAGTAATTTTATAACCTTGAATATCAATGTGAGTCCAGATGATATAATGTTAAGAAAACTGTAATTTACAATATGTTTACCATCAGAACTTTCAAATATAATTCAAGTTCAATATTTTTATTTATTATTCTATCATTAAAATTGTAGCTATTATATCATTTAAAGTTATCCTTCTAGTTAGATGCTTTAACATCATTCTGATATTCCAAAGTCTTCATGCTTCTTTTTCTTTTGAGTTCCAGACTTGATATCAATCCACATACCACTGAATCCTGCTGTTCTAAAATCTGAGGCCTCTTGCTGCATGAGAACTTCAGGAAGAAATGTAAGTAGGTTTTGGGCCGGCCCGTGGCTCACTCGGGAGAGTGTGGTGCTGATAACACCAAGGCCACAGGTTCGGATCCTATATAGGGATGGCCGGTTTGCTCACTGGGTGAGCATGGTGCTGACAACACCAAGTCAAAGGTTGAGATCCCCTTACTGGTCATCTTTAAAAAAAAAAAAAAAAAAAGAAATGTAAGTAGGTTTTAATATCAATTATATTTTATTTCTAATATTTAAATCAAAAAGTTCAAAATAAAATATAACACCCCAATATTATAAATTTTATTAAATACAATGGAAATAGATACATATGAAATATATTTCTTTTCATTTAATCTTGGGATCCTTTTCAGAACTCTTTCATATGTGTATGATTATGACACACCAGCAACAATCACTAAAAGGGTTAAGCTGCTATTACTGAGATGCTAATGACCTGGGAGATAATATGACATCCTGGGTAAATATTACTTGGTTTAAGCTAAAACCAAGAAAATTGACATAAGCAGCCAGAACCTTCATAATAGTATTTAAACCTTAAGATTTCCTTTACTACTAACTTTTATGTCATATCACATCTTTCTACCTCCGAATTTGCATCTGTCATAGCACACAATTCACTATTCATTGTTGAGAAATAATCTAGTGTAGAACTTTATATTCCTTAGAATAAACTATATATGTACATGAATATATATACATATATATTTATTTATAGAACACTTATACACTTATATATCCTGATAATAAATATTCTTCTGTTATTTTGTCAAAGAAAGATACTGCCTGCCTTTCTGAAACCTGAAATCATGCTATATAGCTTTTAATTTATTATGGAATGTGTACTCATTTACTACATGCCTCTCCCCTCCTGAAATCCAGTTCTAAGACATCCCTAATTTGAATTCAACATTATATGAACATTCATAAGCTTACACCTACTGTATCAAGAGGAATGAAAACTGAAGCTATAAAGAAAGACATAACTGCAAACAGGATGTAGTGGGTTAAATTGTGTCCCCCCAAAACTCACTGAAGCTTAAACTGTGTCCCCAAGTTTTATGTATTAGAAACTTAGCCCCCACTGTGACTGTTAAGAGGGTGGGAAATCCTTTTATGGTAATTGAAAGGTAGAGCCTTGAATAGGTGATTGGATTGTAGGACTGTGCAGTAGTGAAAGGATTAAAAACGGTGGTCAGGGGTGTGGACAGACAGAGGAGAGTCTGTCTCTCTGCTCTCTCTGCTTCTACCATCTTGCAATGTGAGACCCCTGGGTCACTGTTGCCACCACCAGATGGACTTTGGATTTCCCAGCCTCAGAAACTGTAAGCAATAAATTT
>NW_007742549.1:15960-16497 GCF_000696425.1 Galeopterus variegatus
TACGATCCTTTAAATAATAGCAATGGAAGCAAAGAGAAACAAATCAAAATTATTTCAGAAGAAATACAAATTCTTGCCGTGTTGTGTTTCTGATTCTTTCATTAGACCTCTTAACAAGAACACAGATACTGTCGTTACATTACCTACGAGTAGAATACCATGGAAGCAGTTATGAGTCACACTGAGTAATCTACAGTTATAGAGCATTATCTAAGAGTTAACAATCACATCAAGTTCCCACAAAGAGCAGTGAGGGGTCTCTGTAAAGTTCTGCAGGTCACCAACAGCCAGGAATGATGCAGAAACACTGCTGTACTCCAAGCATGAGAAGAGACTCAGACTCAAACAGTGGCGATAGCAGCATGCTCAGAGCAGTGCAGGTGTGGAGGAATCTCTCCCTGAGTTTCATCTGCTGTTATTTCAGAGAGGTTCCCAAATATTTATCTCTAATACTATTACCTAAGTTATCCCTCACATTTATTTCAATAGTAAGCTCCAAAATGTTTCGTCTATTTACAGAGAGTATCGCCTTAAGGT
>NW_007742549.1:18251-19319 GCF_000696425.1 Galeopterus variegatus
ATTTTAAAAAAAAAAAAAAAAAAAAAAAAAGAAAGCATTTCTTTGTCGTTCACAGTGATCCAGAAATGCCCTCTATCCACTGTTGGTTTCCCTCACCGTAGGGCCAGCTCTTGCCGTCCGACACTCAAGGCTTTCTGCTGAGCCTCTCTTCTATCATGTCCCTGATGATGTTTGGAACTGTCCCTGAATGGGATGCTCATATGCTTCCAACCAACACGCACTTGGCCCTGGCCGATGCTTATTCACAATTGCTGTGTCCCCACTTCCTGAGTGAATGATGCTAACCGTTTTCCTCCAGAGGTCCTCATACTCTCAACATTTGAAGCAGTCAACAAGGCAAACACAACAGAAACACAGTTTTTCAGAGAGAGGAGAGAGAATGGAATTTGGGGGTAGAGGTCCTGGACTCAATGTCAGGTGTGTTATTAACTTAGTTTGTGATGATAGCAACTAGCATAGAGGATTGGTCATGTGCCAAGAGCTTTACATAAATTCATCCCATTTAACCTGCACAACAACCCTCATCTCTTAGAGTTGAGGGTTGGAGTTGAGGAAGTTGAGAGAATGTGGCTCTTCCTTGTGCACAAAAGCACCTAAGCTTTTTGCTGCCCGTGGTTCAGCAGTCCCGTGGCCACGTCTCTTTTCTTAATCATTTTCTTCCTCTTTTCCCAAAACCTTGGGATTCTGGGCCATTTCCATGACCTCCATTAATGTAGAGTCTTAGGACTTACTTTCAGGGTTTGAGACAACAAAGGGGCTGGCCCAGAACCCACGTGGGAGGGTGGAGCAGTTTCTGAGGCAAAGCCTGGGTGCCTCCGGGAACTGCAGGCAGTGGCGAACACCAGCGCCTAAGGAGGCCTTCAAGGAAGAACCCACAGAAGTGTGGATCCTGCACTGGGAGGCCCAGAACAACCTCACTCTAATGTTTGGGCTGGTCCAAGATCTCAGAGGTCTTCCCAGTGAATTCACTTGTTCATTTCTTGCTCAATTCCCCAAATCCTTACTGAGTGCCTGTCATGTGCTAGACAGGAGGGCTCAGAGGTGGCTAAGATAAACTCTCTTCCTTAA
>NW_007742549.1:20874-21375 GCF_000696425.1 Galeopterus variegatus
ACCAAGTCAAGGGTTGAGATCCCCTTACCAGTCATCTTTAAAAAAAATAAATAAATAAAAATAAAATGACTTCAGAGAGGATGAGTGCTGTAAGGCTATAAATAGAGTGCAGGAGTGGAGAGGCATGCAGGAAGCACAGTCACTAGCCTGCGGTGGCGAAGAAAGAGCACTTTGCGACGACAGGAGCAGAGCTGGTATCTAAATGAAGGAGGCAGCACCCACCCACCTGGCAAAAGGCATTCTTGGCAGAGGAAATAGACAGTGTAAGGCTCTGAGAAAAAATTGCCCTGGGTATGGTAACAGAACATTAGGAAGCCCTTCCCTGATGGAAGCTGTCCATGGTCACGAGATCCAGCTGTGACTGGCATGGCCAAGCAGTGGCTGAGGATAGAAGTGGCAACCTGGGAGGGGCGAGGGTCGACAGCTTGGCCACTGAGGTCCTTTTCTTTTCTTTTCTTTTCTTTTTTTTTTTTAAAAGATGACCGGTAAGGGGATCTTAAC
>NW_007742550.1:0-2914 GCF_000696425.1 Galeopterus variegatus
CCCATCCAATTCCCACTCCCCCCTCCAGGGTCTACGTTGAATATCCCGCGGGTCGGGACATATTGTAACACTGTAAAAAATTGCGTAAGCAATATATATCTATTGTGAAAAAAATAACATCATCCAATTCCCACTCCCCCCTCCAGGGTCTGCGTTGAATATCCCGCGGGTCGGGACATATTGTAACACTGTAAAAAATTGCGTAAGCAATATATATCTATTGTGGAAAAAATAACATAAAAAAACATTTGTGATTTTTCTATTAACACTTTGGTATACATTTCCAGAGTTCTTATCCACGTCTGCAGATGCAGATCATTTCCATCACCACAAGCACCCTTCCTTTTCACAGTGGCACCCCACGCACACTGCCTTTCTGCCCTCACCTGTTCCTTAACCTTTGGCAACCCTTAAACTATTCTCTATTTCTATAATTTTTTCATTTCAAGTAAGTTACAGAAATGGGATCATACAATATAGAGTACTTTGGAATTGCTATTTTTTACTCAACTGATTTCTGGAGATTGATCAAGTAGTTGCATGTAATGACAGTTCCCTTTTTATTGCTGAATAGTATTCCATGGTATGAATGCACTTAAGTTTATAAAACCATTTAACTATTGAAGTTGTTTCTAGCTTTTGGCTATTACAAATAAACATTTTCTGCTGTAAACTTTTGTGTTTAGATTTTTGTTTGTGCATAAAGCATCATTTCTCTTAGATGTTTCTCTTGAGCGTTTCTTTTGAGATAACTGCTCAAGAGTGCTAGGTCCTATGGTAAGTTCATGTTTAGCTTTTTAAGAAACTACCAAACTGTTTTCCAAAGTGGCTGTACCACTTAACATTATCAACAACGATGTATGAGTGACCCAGTTTCCTTAAATCCTTGCCAGCATTTGGTAGTACCACTATTATATATTTTAGCCATTCTAATGGGTGCTTACTGATACCTTGTGCTGGTTTTAATTTGCATTTCTCTAAGGACTCTTGCTGTTGAACATGTTTTCATGTACTTATTGTCCATCTGTGCATTCTTTTTGATGAAATGCCTCTTTATATCTTTTGCTCGTGTTCTAATTGGATTGTTTGCTTTTTTACTGTTCACTTTTCAGAGTGCTTTATATATTCTAGAGACAAGTTCCTTATTTGTGGTTTGCAAATATTGTCTCCCATTGCGAAGCTTGTTTTTTCATTCTCTTAACAGTGCCTTTCACAGAAAAAATTTTTTATATTTTTAGGAAGTCAAGTTTAGCAATTTTTCCTTCTATAACATACTTTTGGTGTCAAGTGTAAGAACTCTTTGTATAAACCCTAATCAATAAAAAAATTATCTTCTATTTTTTTCTAAAAGCCTTTTTATAACTTTATGCGTTATATTTAATTTTCTATTGCATTTTGAGTCAATTTTTTTAATGAAGTATAAGACCATGTGTTGAAAGGCTATTTTTCCTCCATTGAATTGCTTTTGCATCTTTGTAAAAATCAGTTGAACGTTATTTGTGAGGGTCTATTTCTGGGTTTTTTGTTCTCTTCTATTTACTTAGGTCTATCCTTCTGTCAATATTATTGTCTTTATTACTGTAGCAGTATACTAAGTCTTGAACTGAAATAGACTGATTCCTCCAACATTATTCTAACAAATTTTCTCAGTTATTCTAGTTTCTTTGCCTTTCCATGTAAACATTAGAATAAACTTGTTTGTATCTACAAAAAAATTTACTGGAATTTTGAAAAAAAATTGCAATAAACTTGAATATCAGTTTTGTGAGAATATGCATCTTTACTATGCTGAGTCTTCCAATCTATGAACAGGACATATCTCTTCATTTATTTAGATCTTTGATTTTGTTTACTAATGTTGTACAGTTTTCAGCATACAAGTCCTGTTCAAGATTTGTTAGATTTACACATAAGTGCATCTCTTTTCTTTTGAACCATTGTAAATGATATTATATTTCTTATTTCAGATCCATGTGCTTTTGCTAGAATATATAAATACAATTGATTATTTTTATTTTTTAATGATTTTCTTATATTATGCAAAATTGCTTAACTCACTTAGTTCCAGGAGGTTTCTTTGTAGATTTCTGTACATAGACAATCATGTCATCTCCAAATGTAGACAGTATTATTTCTTCCTTTATCCGCAGCATGTGTATTATTCATCTTTCTTGCCTTACTGCATGGACACGATGTTGAATAAAGTTGAGAAGAGACATTCTTGCTTTCTCCACCAATCTTAGAGGAAAATCATTCTGTCTCTCACTATTAAGTATAATGCTAGCTGTGAGTTTTTGTATATGTACTTTATCAAGTTGGGGAAGTTTCTCTGTACTACTTTTCAGAGTTTTTTTAAAAAAATGAATGGTTGTTAAATTTTGTCAAATCTTTTTCTTTTTTTGTATATGTACTTTATCAAGTTGGGGAAGTTTCTCTGTACTACTTTTCAGAGTTTTTTTTAAAAAATGAATGGTTGTTAAATTTTGTCAAATCTTTTTCTTTGTTGTTTGATATAATAATATCATTTTAATTTTTTTATCCTTTCAATATTGTGAATTACTTTGATTTTCAGATATTAAACCAGTATTGCATCCTTGGAACAAACCCCACTTGCTCATGGTATATAATTCTTTTTATATATTGCTAAATTCTATTTGCTAATATTTTGTTAAGAATTTTTGCCTCTATAGTAATGAGAGATATTAATCTATGCCTTTTTTCTTTTTTGTACTATCTTCATCTGGTTTTAGTATCAAAGTAAAATTAGTTTCATAAAATCAATCGGGACATATTCCCTTTTCTTCTATTTTCTGGAAGAGATTATATAGAATTAATGTTAATTCTTCCTTGAATATTTGGTAGAATTCTTCAGTGTAAACATTTGGGTCTAGAGGGTTTTTTAAAGAGATTTTTA
>NW_007742550.1:3645-4780 GCF_000696425.1 Galeopterus variegatus
TTAAAGAGATTTTTAATTACGACTTTAAATTCCTTAATAGTTATAGGCTACTTTAATTATCTATTTCATATTGGGCAAATTATGTTAGATTATGTTTTTTGGGTAATTGATACACTTGCTCTACATTGCCAAATTTGTGTGTGTAGTTGTTCATAGCATTCCCTCATTGTGCTTTTGACAGCTACAGGATCAGTAGTGATATCTACTATTTCATTCCTGGTAATGGTAATTTGTGTCTTCTCTTATTTTTTTTTTTCTATGTTTTTAAAATTTGTTTATTTATTTTTTTATTTCTTAAAAAATAAGTTTGTTAATTTTGTTAATTTTTTTAAGTTTGTTATTTTATTTATTTATTTTTGGGGGGGTTCTTTTCAAAGAGCCAACATTTTCTGTCATTGATGCTATTATTTTTCTATTTTCAATGTTATTGATTTCTTTTCTTATTCTTCTTAGTTTCTTTCTTCCTGCTTTGGATTTATTTT
This sequence comes from Galeopterus variegatus, assembly GCF_000696425.1. Lineage (NCBI taxonomy): Eukaryota > Metazoa > Chordata > Mammalia > Dermoptera > Cynocephalidae > Galeopterus > Galeopterus variegatus. Next base: position 4,128 of record NW_007742550.1, read on the forward strand.
CTTCATCTATAGGTTCTTGAGATGGACACTTAGATTATTGATCTGACACGTTTCCTCTTTTCTAATATATGTATTTAGTGCTACTCATATATTTCCCTCTCAGAACTAATTTAGCTGTGTTGTACAAGTTTTTATATGACATGTTTTCATTTTTATTCTGTTAAGTGTACTTTTTTATTTCCATTCCAACTTTCATGGGCACTTGAAAAGAATGTGAATTCTTCTGTTTTTGATGGATTATTCTATAAATGTTGATTGGATGCCATTGATTAATGGTATTATCGATTTCTATATCTTTGCTAATTTTCTGTCTCATCATTTTATCAGTTGTTGAGAGAGGTGTGTTGAAGTTTGCAACTATAATTGTGAATATGTGTTTTTCTTCTCTCGGTTCCATCAGTTTTATATTTACATATTTCATAGCTCTGTCATTTGGGGTATACACATTTAGGATTCTATGTCTTCTTGGTGGATTGACCTTTTTATTATTAATTAATAGCCCTCTCTATCTCCTTTGGTTTCCTTTGTTCTGAATTTAATTTTGATACTAATATAGTCTCTTCTCTCTTGATTAATGTTTGCATGATATATATTTTTCCATCCTTTTATACTTTCAACCTGCCTATATTGTCATGTTTAAGTGATTTTCTGAT
>NW_007742550.1:5814-12007 GCF_000696425.1 Galeopterus variegatus
AAATAAAGTATAAAAAGCATACTTTCCTTTATGTCCCTTTGTCTTCCCCCACTATTAATATATTTCCTCTACATATATTTAGAACCACATCAGCATTATGATTTCTTCTTATCCAGCAAATGTAATTTAGAAGACTCAGTAGTAGAAAGAAAGCCTATTGTATTAACCCATATTTTTGCCTACTATGTTCTTTCTTCTTAATGTTCCAGAGTTCTTTCTTTTTATTATTTTATTTCTGCTTAGAGAATTTCCTTTTCCTTTCTTTTAGGATAGGTCTACTGGTGACAAAAATTCAGTTTTTGACATCTGATAACATCTGGATTTTCCCTTTATTTCTGAAAAATTGTGACTAGGTATTGGATTCTGGGTTGACAGTTTTTTTCCTTCACCACTTGAAAAATATTGTGCCATTTTCTTCTGGCATGCATAGTTTCTAATAAGAGATTCACTGTCTTTCAAATTGTATTTCTTCTGTATGTAAGGTGCTGTTTTTCTCTAACTGCTTTCAAGATGTCTTTTTTACCTTTAGTTTTTAGAAATTTAATTATGATATATTTTTGCATGAATTTCTTGGATTTAAACTTTTGGGGGGCTCATTTAGCTTCTTGAATGAGTAGGTTTATATCTCTTGATGAATTTGGTAAGTTTCTAGCTATTATTTTCTCAAGTACTTTTTCAGCCTGACCTCTTTCTTCTTACCTTCTAGACTCCAATGACATGAGTGTTAGATCTTTGGGTCTCTGAGGCTCTTTTCACCTTTCCCCCCATCTGTCTTCAGCTTGTGTGATTTCTATTGTTCTGTCTTCCAGTTCACTGATTCTTTCTTTTGTCTCTCTGTTCTGCTGTTCAGCCCATCTACTGAGCTTTTTAACTCACTTATTGTATTTTTCAGTTCTCTAATTTGCATTTGGTCTTCCTTTATGCCTTTTAATTTATTGCTAAGACTTTCTATTTCTTTGCTATTTATTCATTTGTTTTAAGCATGTTCATGATTTTCCATTGACATGTTTTTTAATATGACTGTTCAAAAAGCTTTGTTAGATAATTCAAACATTACTGTCATCTCAGTGTTGGCCTCTATTGATTGTCTGTTTTCTTTTAGTATGAGATCTTCCTGGTTCTTGATATGATGAGTAATTTTTCTATTAATCCTGGGCATTTTCATATGATGTTACAAGAATCTGGATCTTATTTAAAACTCCAGGGTTTGGTTTTGTTTCAAAACTGCTCCAGCAGGATAAAGTGAAAGGGGCAAGTGTGCTAATTCATTATTGCCAAATGGAGCTTGAAAACCAGGTTCTCCGCTTGACCTCCATTGGCATCCAAGGTGGAAAGGGCTCCTTGATATTGCTGACTAGGTGTAGGAGTTTTGTTTCCCCAAGTGTTCTCCACTGACAGTGGACAGAAAAGGTCTCATTAACTAGCCATCTGAAATAAATGCCCCAGATCCCTACTTGGCCTTTCCTGATACCATCCTGGTGGGTGTTGGAGCACCTTGATACAACCACATGAGGGTGGAGGTCTAGGCTTACTACAACCTTTACTGGCTTGGATGAGAATGTGGTCACAGTATTAATGTTTTTGTTTGTTTCTGTTTTTGTTTGATGTTTGGCTGGATTAGAGCAGTTATTACCTAGAAGTTTTCTGTCATGGTAGGCTGCCCCTTTCCTAGTCTTTTGGATCAAACAGCATGTTTTTATTGATGTTCTTTTTCTGGTTTGTTTTGTTTTGTTTTTGTTTTGTCTGCACTCATTAGAGTTTCCAGGTTGCCAGCTTCTTCAGCTCCAAGTCTGGGATATCTGAGGCAGAAAGAACACTCAGGGACCTCACCGCTGTGTCATTCCTCAATTTTCATTATAATGTGCTTTTTTTTCTTTTCTCCTCCCTATTCCATCTAGTCACCCGAAATATGTAAAAAAATCACAGGTCCACTAAGGAATGGTAGGAATTTCTTCTAGGTCAGCCTCCTGCCCAACAGTACTTAGCGAAAAAGGATCAGACTGTACTTAGCGAAAAAAGACCAGACTGTTCAGCATGGAAGATGTGTGTGTTGGGGTAAAGGGCAGTCAATTACCTGACACTCCTCTCAAATGCATAGATACCTCTGTGTTCCTTGTTTATACAATCTACTCAGGGTTACCTAGGCCTCCAGGCTAAAGATTAGCTTTTAAACACTCTTTGTATTATCAAAAGCCTTGGAACTTGATGAGTTAAAAAAAAAAAAGCTAGTGTTTCAAATATTGTACCAAAATACTGGAGACAGAAGTATGTATTATGGTGGCTTGTGAGAATTTATTAGTTAACTGTAATGAAAGAAAAGACTAGAGATATGATTTGACCATTGGGTTTTACATGAACCACCTATATTAGTGGAATGGGTAGTTAATCTCAGAATTTCTAGAACAAGAGGTAATATGTGTCTCTTCCGTCAGACTCCCAGCTTCCAGAGAGCAGAGACCAAGTTGCATTCTTCAGGGCCTGACCTACAGTAAACAGTCAATATGTTTGTTGAATGAATGAAAAAATGTTGTCTTGAAATCACTGATCTCTCCAGCAGTTAAACCAGAAGAAAAGCCACATCTATTGGCACAGCCAGGCACTTCTTTAAGAGAATTAAAGAGCACAATCAGAAAACACCTCCAGTGGACTTCCTTGGAAAGAATTATTATCCATCATTTCAACTCCTACAAGAAGAATGATCCATAGATAAGCAATTACGTGCCAGAATTTTCCTTGAAAGTGAAAGGGATGCACTTGATAAACTCAGGTGAACATCAAGCCAGATTCCTCCCTCTTTAACCATGTTTTCCTTTTGCCTTTTTATGGCTAAAAATGGACATTTTCCAGGCCCACAGCTGCACCTTTTACAGATATGTATTGATATTTTTCACATGGCTATGGATCTATGGATCTGGCCTGCAGAGGCTGCTGTTTATGCTCAACAAATGACAAGTATATCTTTTGATCTTTACCAGGAAAGCAAATGCCATCAGGGTTTAGGCTATAATAAATGACTGACCATCCCCAAAGAGGCACTGGTGGGGAAGAAGAGATTATTCACAATTTCTGGCTGAAGTTAACTGCTCATACCTCCCTACCCTCCCCCCACCTCACTAGTCCTTCTGCTATGTCACTGTGTTGCTAGAGGTAATGACATGGCATCAGTGCCTCTGAAAATGTGTTTACTCTATAAAGGAGAGATTGTTCAACAGGCATCCATTTCCTACTCCCCCACCCCCCACAGGCTGTTAATCCCCTGGAAATTGTATGCAAATTGATAACTATATGTGCAAATGTAAATTTTCTGGGAGGGAGGGTCTTATGGGTTTCATCACATTTTTAAAGGAGTTAGTAATCTAGATATATATGTTGTTGTAGATGTAGAGGTAAAGGTGGTGGTGGAATGGAATGACAGTATGTTGACAACAAATCTAAGTCAATCTGTTTCCTTTTGGCAGATATTGGTAGTCACCTCTGGTTGGAGGCTAAGCTCCATAGATTTTCTTCCCCCATAATCTTGTTACCAGGTAAATATTACAATAAAAACCAATTTCAGACAGAATTCTGCTATACGTAGAAAAATGCATTAGCAAGTAAGGCTGATAGTACTAAAAAAGAATATGCCATCTGCCAAAACGAAACAGCAGGAGGAGAAATTGTTCAGAATGTAATTGGAGTTGGGAGTGCTTGGAAGGCTATGTAACAGTCCTTTATATATGCACAGTGAACACATACACACTCTTAGCACATACTGCTTTAAAAGAGGCCAAACCACCTCAGTAGAACAAAAATCTTTTTTTCCCTGAAACTTGGCCAATAAAATTTTTTAGCCAAAAATATTGTTAAATAATGTGACTCTGAACCCTATGTAGTTCTTATATGTTGATAAAATTAGAAAGTTAGGACCAAATTGAATAAGTCAGAGATAAAAAGAGAGGGATTAAAAATGACAAGCATACTGAGTAGGAAGGGTTTCATCAAGTGAATAACTCGACTAAATAAATTTACAAAACAGTTTAGAAAATAAGATGCCTATATTTTAATTTTTCAGTAGCAAGCAAAGTATGTATCAAAACAAAGCTAAGCAGGAGAGATAGGCAATGAGCTCTAGGGGACCGGAATTGCTATTACAAAATATGCCACTCTGGCATAAGGATTCCTTTGAGCTGGAGGCAAATGGGAATCAGCGGATGCAGAAAGAGGCCTTCCCAGAGCTTCCCTTAGGTGACTAAACGCAGAAACTTCTGAAAAATGAGGATTGCCACAGGAAGACCCTCTCCCGGGGAAGTTTTATAGCTGTGAAGATGGCAAGTCGGTGACAAGATGGACCTGAGCAAACAAACCTTACTCCATTAGATTCCCCCTTACATTTCCATTCCCCAGCTTTCTGCTTTTGAAAGCCTAAAACTCTTTTCATTTGTATTGTCCCCTCTCTACAAACTTATAGTTTTTTATTGTTGTTAAGAAAAACAAAAAATTGGGGCCACTTAAACCCAAATTCTAACCACCCCTTCGAGTCACTCTTCATTGCGGTTTCGCCTGACTCACGTGCACTGCACATGTTAATAAACTGTTTATTTCTTGTCAATGTCTTTTGTCAGTCTAATTTTATAGGCCTTCAGCAAAGACCCTAGGAGGGTAGAAGGAAAAAGAATTATTTTGAACTGTAGGAAAGAAAAAATTTCTCCTCTGCCCTCTTAGGGTTTCTGGCAGTGCCTAAGAATTAAATTGATATAAGACAGATTAATAGGAGAAAAGCATATGAATTTATTTTATGTGACATGGGAGTCCTCATATGGAAGTGAGGATCCAAAGAAGCAGTTAAAGTCAATCACTTACATACTGAATTGGACAAAGTGTAGTAAATTATAAACATATGACAAAACAAAGGGGCTTGGGCAAGGGCAGTTAATAGTAGAAAGGTAACTAGGAAGATAAGGGTTAGTAACACGGTTTATTTATGCAGATTTTTGTTCAGATTCAACTTCCTATCTCTAGTGATGAGAATGTTACTTTCCTCCTGGTATAGGGAGGACATCTCCCCAGTGGTGGCTTTTCTTGCTTTTAGGAAGAAAAAGGGGAGGTCAGAGCACTCTTATTGCACCTGTTCATTGTCAAGTGTCTTTAGCTCAAAATAATCCTATGTCAAAGTGAGTATTTTGGGGGGTTGTGGGGGAAGAGTATTCTGCTATCCTTCACTCTCCTGAAAAGATGATAAATTTTGGCTGGTATCATCACAGAATGAATGCAGGGGAAAGTGTTCAAAGTCCAGCCAGCCAAGGCATAAGAAATAGGTTTGGAAAGGTTAGAAGTGCAACACAGTAATGGATTCTTTACAGAGGTTCTTCTACTTTCCTGTTAATGGAAGTTCAAATACCAAAATATGGTGTCCATAGACATCATGGGCATTAAAGGAGTTAGAAAGGGGTGGGACAGGCCTACAGTGAGAACATCAAGAATTATTCTCTAGGGTGGTGCCTCAGTAATGCAATGTTAACAGTGTTGTCCGTGACTCTTCCAGGCATGATGCCCATACATTCTCTTTGGGTCCAGGCTGATTTAGACTTTGTGTGTTGGTAAGATTCTAAGCCAGATCTGAATTCTAGGGAAGGGGAGACTGCATGAAGGTCAAGGTCTAGGAGACTGGATTGAAGACCCTAATGAGAATTAAGTTGCTCACTGGACCTGTTGACCACCTTTGGGGTCTAAACTACTAGGGGTGTCTGCATTTCTGACTTTTTGTATATTTATGATAAATCTGCATGTTCATGGCAAAACCACAGTTGATTTCATTCAGCATGAGAGCACAGAAGCCACAAAGTTAATATTACAGTCTGTATTTTCTATAGTCGTCTGGATTGAGCAGGTACAGTGGATCTGAAAACTAAATAAACTCTCCTTGTTCCCAACTTAATCTCTCTGTGAGCTATAGGACAGTCACCAAATATTCTCTCTTTTAATCTAAGTTCAAAGTTTTCCATAAAAAATTTATAGCATCAAAAAAGAATTAGATAGTTGGGATGAATAGGGAAAAATAAAAATAGTGGAATATCTTATCATTTTCTATCTGGTGGTAGAAAATGACATGTGCATACTGCCCTGTAGCTGTGTGTCCATGTATAGTTTAGGTAATTGTGTGTAAATAATTAGGTGGATTCAAAGAGAAAAATACTGAATGTGTGATCAAGTACAA
>NW_007742550.1:12256-15290 GCF_000696425.1 Galeopterus variegatus
ACATGTGCATACTGCCCTGTAGCTGTGTGTCCATGTATAGTTTAGGTAATTGTGTGTAAATAATTAGGTGGATTCAAAGAGAAAAATACTGAATGTGTGATCAAGTACAACAAATAAGAAAACTATTGTTCTAGGAATACATGCTTCCTTAGAAAATATTACAAAAATTTTTATTTTATAAATAAGTTAACAGTGTTGCAATATTAAGGATCCTAGAGCAAATTCAAACTTCATAATTTATTAAAAATGGATCTTTTATGTTCAACTGGAGAAGAATGTTTTGATTATAAGACAATGTGGTATAGCTGTGATCAATTTACTCTCTCTCATCAGCTCTTTTCCAACATTCCTAGTTTTTAAATTCATAAATACTTCAAGAGGAGGGTAATACATCTGTTTCTTATTCATTTACATTTTATTTGTTTTAATTTTTAATATAAGCTATTAGAAGTTTCAGAAGCTTCTAAGTTTTTAAGGAGGTCATTAAGGTTTCTTTTTTTCCCATTGAATAAAATGAAGTTCTTTACCAAGAACAAAAAAAATTAAATCTCCAAAGGTTCTAGTTTAATTTAAAATAAAAACTCAAAGAATCTCAAGATTGTCTTGAGACATTTAAGAATCTCAAGATGTCTTATTTTCTAGCTCATGGCTGCATTTTGGACCAAAACAATGTATGTTTCATTAAACCCTGTGATTTTATTGCACAGTGGCAATCTTTCTAAAATTAAGTTTGAAAACTCAAATTGCACCTCAGAGCTAAGTTTTAGAAAACAAATTCTTAAAACCAGTCCAGAGATAAAATAATTTTAACTTTGCAAGTGTCTAACTGTTATTTGTTCTCAGTACTTTAATCAATTTAGTCAATGTAGAATAGATTCAACAACTTGAATGTGACAAAAAAATAAATTAATTAATTAAAAGTAGCTATTTCTTTTTCCTACTTCACAGGCAAAGTATAGTAATTCCCAGGACTGGATAACCCAAAGCAGACATGTTATCAAATGCCTTGCTCATTTCTTAGGCTGATTGCTTTATCCTTTAGTCATTACCCCCTCAGCCACCAACTAATTTAGAAGAGTTATAGGACATTGTCTAATATTTCTAAACAATAATCTCTTAAATTGCCCACTGCTTGAATGTCAGGTGCCCATGAAAAGTTTGAAAAATGAACAGGCAAATGAGTACCAGTCTTTTGAAAGTAAGTGGATGTGCCCTCCAAAGTAGAGTATGTTGCATTGCATCCAGATCTCTGCTCTCAGATCTCCTCCGTTTGGTTTAATCTTCTATAACTATTTCACTAAAAATAACATAATAATTCATGAACATGCCTTGCCTCTTTTTAAAGGGATGCATCTCTTATGCGGAATGTACCTAAAGTCTGAAGCACCTTGCAGCTGAAAGGACAGCAGAGTGGTAACAGCAAAGTTATAGGAAAGTCAGTGATGGAGAGAGGTGACGTGAGTAACAGTGCTAATGACTCCGCTGGTGCAAGGCTGGAAGAGATGTGAATGGAGGTTGGGAAGATATACTGACTTAATAGCTGATACTTGAGAGGGCTTGTTCCATGCCAGGCTCTGTTCTAAGAACTTTGTATGTATTAATTTACATAATCTTTAAAAAAACCTTATGAAGTTGCGATTGTTATCCTTTTTTCAGATGAATAAACTGAAGCACAGAGAGATTAAATGACATGTCTAAGGTCATGCAACCAGCAAACAGTGAGGCTGTGGTTAAAATCCTAGTAATCTGGCTCAAGAGTCTGTGTACCTATCCGCACCTCATTGGCTTCAGGAGAGGTGTTTAAGAATGGAGGCATTAGATCTGTCAAATATAGAGTTCAGTTTTCCAAATGCTTGGGGAAAAAACAAAAGGCACAGAAAGTTTCCTGTGGCTCCTGTCTTTACTGTGTTCTTTCAAAACAAATGATGACCTTCCTCTTACTAATGAACAAACTGAGGGATAAAGAGTTTATCTGATCAGTCAAAACCTAAACAAATATTGAAGTATATACTTTGAGTATTATATAAATATCCCAAAAAGCTTCAAAAACACAAAGTAAGGTTTTGCAACCTGAAGAATGAATTATTCCCAAACAGTAGCAGCGAGAAGATCAAGAAAGCTTTGCAATGAGAGTGGCGTGAAATGAAAAGTCCAACCAGATGCCTGTGAGAAGAGTGACTGCAATTCCCGGTCAATGCAACTACCTGAGAAATGAAGTCACTGAAACAACTGTATTGGTGTATTGTAGGAAGTAGGGGAGCTGACTTTTTGTTTTCAGTTGGGCTGCTATTTCAGTGTAATACAGAATGATCTGAATTTAGGGGAAATGCCATGAGAACTTCCATGAAGGTGCAGATGCAGCTTCCATCTTGAGGCTGGAAGGTAGCTCCTCCTCCAGGGCACAGTTGCTTCCGAGAGTGCCTCATCTGTCTCCATCCCCTTGACTCTGAAAAGGGAGTGACTCAAAAGGCACTGTCATGCCCTGACTCACCACTGCTCCCCTCATCTGTGGTAATCTAGGAGTATTTCTAGAAATATTCAGACATGCTTGGTTTTGCTTTTGGTTCCACGAAAACAGTGAATGTGTGTTTGCTTTAAAGAAATGTCCCAGAACAGGCCTCTAGATAAAAACGCAGGGCCCACTGGGCTCATATTGTTGTTCTGTGGCCTAATGATTTGGCAGGTTGGAATCTAACATCCCCACCTACATTGCCTTTCTGAGCTTGGCAGCCCGCACCACTACAGCTGCTTCCCCAGGTGAACACTTTCAAAGGTGATCACCTACTTTCCTGTGGCCCACACTTACTTTCCTGGAATGAAATACACTACGGGAGGTACCTCTCTCACTCTCTTTCTTATCTATAAAATGACAAGGAGACCCCAGAAAGTTGTCAGGGTCAAATGAGTTTGCAAGTTTAAAGCATCTAACAGGAATCGGCACAGAGGAGGTGGCCAGTAAAAGCAGTTACCTCTATGCTGGGCTTCTTCTGCCCCAGCAGCTCCTCTGGGGTTGCCATGAGGAAACACCAGTTCA
>NW_007742550.1:16081-21372 GCF_000696425.1 Galeopterus variegatus
TCAGCATAGACATGCTTAAATGAAATCTATTCCAGCCCACTCATTATACTTGAGAGGAAACCGAGGCCTTGAGTGGCAGAATGACTGGCATGTCCCACGCAGCTTGTTGTTGGGAGGAGGTTGAACTTAGGTCTCCTAATTGCCAATCTGGTGATTTCCCCCAACTTCATCTCAGCATGGATAATCAAACTGAGCTGCAGGAATAATTTGAGATTGTAGCTTCTGAGTATAAATTCAGGCCTGCTGACAGTGGTAGTGAGCATTTCACAAGTGGTAGCACACAATAAAATTGCATACTACTCTTTTCAAAGCCACCAAAGATCTCTGTTGCTAAATCTAATGGACAAATTTGTACCTTTATCTTAATGGAACTTCCAACAACGGTTGCACTAGTCAATCACTCATTCCTTCATCTTAATTCCAGCACATTACACTCTCCTGGTTTAACCTGACTGCATGTTCTTTCTCATTCTCTTTTACTGACACCTTTCCTGCTTCCTGAGGTCCAAATGTTGAAGTTTTCAAAACTCAGTCTTCTGACTCCCTCTCATCTCTATCTACACTCACTCACTAGGTGATCTCATCTAGTCCCATCAACATTTTTATATTGATAACTCTCAAGTGCATGCCTTCAGCACCAATCTCTTTCCTAAATTTAAGATTTGTAAGTAACTGTTCATTTGACATCATGACTTGGATATCTATTTGGCACATCAGAGTTAAATGTTCAAAACTGAACACATAAACTGCTCTTCTGTCAGTGATTTACATCATAGAAAATGGTACAAAATTTAGTCAATAGCTCAGATAAAAAGTCTCGAAACTGATAATGTCTTATAATCTCCACCAACTTCAGTAAAGGCTAAGCCACCATCATCAGCATGACTAAGCCACAGACATCTCTTCCTTGGAATAGAACAGTTTCATCCTTTTGGTTTTTCTCTTTCTCTTCTTCACCATGGTTTATTCTTCACATAGCAGAGTGGTTCTTTAAAACTCAAGTCAGATCATTTCACTTCTCTGCTCAAAGCTAAACTCTTTTATAGTTTCCTATTTGTCCTAGGGAAAACAAAAAAAACCCCACAATACTTACTATAGCCTACAAGGCCCTACATTATTGAGACCTTGGCTACCATCATGACTCACATGACTGCCAATGTGTTCTTCACCCACTGACAGTCAGCAGTGTTGGCTGGTTTATTCCTCTTCAAATACGCCAGACATGTGTTTGCCTCAACTTGATAAGAAACTGCATTGTTATGGAACTGGAAGCCATCATGTGAAGTGAAGTAAGTCAGGCATAAAAAGACCAATACTGCATGATATCACTCATATGCAGAATCTAAAAAAAAAAAAAAGAAAGAAAAAGTGGTTCCCATAGTAGAGAGTAGAATAATGGTTGCCAGAGGTGTAGGGGATGGGGGAGAGGAGGAAAAGTGGTGGACTAGTGAGTGCAAAACTATGCTATCTGCCCTCAGTGAAACATGATGCAGTATATGCATGTATTGAAACAACACATTATACTCCACAAATATGTACAAATAAATGTTAAAGTAAATTTAAAAAAAAAAAATGGATAACAACTCAAATAGTTTGACAGTGTAAAAATTAGTAGCCAAAATAAGTTTATCCTCAGAATAAAGTGTTAAAGTCAAAAGATTTTAAGAATGATAAATGCAGTCTTAAAAAACAGAATGAAACAAGTAATAAAAATTGGCATCATTATAACTGATTATTAATTGTATGTGAAGGATAAAGGAAAGAAGGAACCAAAGGTGATCCTTAGACTTTTCACATGATCATCTGGGAGGGTGATCATGTTCAATTTACCTACTTGGGACCAACTAAGTTAGGAAGGAGCTAAGAGTACCCCAGTCTAAGGAGTAATATGTTACTGCACAGAGGAGTAAATACTTGAAAAATGAGTAATCTGTTTACAAATAGATCAGCAATTTTCAACAATAAGACCTCAATGTGCCTTAGGTTAGAATATATCAAATGGATTTTTTAAAATCTCAAAAAATTGTTCTTAATTTTGCTAAACCTAATTAAGCTAGATGAATTTTTAAAAAGAGCAATTTTTGAAGCAAAGGTAGAGAAATTCTCAGTTTTATCCATTAAACAGATGTAATTGATGCTATGCTGTTGTTGATTTCCTGCTATCAAAAGAAGATTTTGATCATATAATTGTGTGCTCTTTGCTTTATTATTGATTTGGGTGAATGGAAGCATTGATTAGTACCTAAACAAGCCACTGTCCTATCCTCTGCCATGAGTGTTATAATGGAATGGAAGCATTGATTAGTACCTAAACAAGCCACTGTCCTATCCTCTGCCATGAGTGTTATTGAACAATGCCTGAAAAATAAGTGTTTATTAAAGCCCAGAGTTGTCATTTAGAGACTTTTCTGATGTATCTGTAGCCTGGTTGTGCTTTCACTTCAACAGACAGTGAAGACTCACTCTCACAATTAGGAAACAATATGGACAACACACGAAAATGTCCCTTCTACCAGTTGGAAGGGCATGGGTCCAAAAGACCTAGTTGCAAATTGTAAAGAGAGACACCAGAGTATTTTCTTAATTCTCACCTTGGTTTGGGAAGTGGTAAGGAAAGACAAAGTTGGGTTGGAGAGTCTTTCTGTGTCCTCCTTTAGTCTTTCCCCAAAATTGCTTTTGCCATTTTAATTCTTTCCCTCTTCTGCCCACATCAATGTCTAACTGACCTCCTTTTTCCTGGGGAGCTGCCATCTTGGTATTTTCAGTCTTTTAAATTTTAGCCATACTAGTACGAATAAAGTAGTATCTCACTATGTTTATTTTTAATTTTAGAAAGTTTTAGACTTACAGAAAATTGCAAAAGTAGTACAGAGTGTTCTCATATACCCCACACCCAGTTTCCCCTATTATTAACATCTTACATTGATATGGTGCATTTGTCGCAATTAATGAAACAACACTGATTTTATAATTGGGTCGTTTGCTTTCATATTATTGAGTTTTAAGACCTCTTTGTATATTTTAGTTAGAAGTTCTTTATCAGGTATTTCAAATATTTTCTCTAAGGCTCTGGCTTGTCTTTTCTACCTCTTAATAATGCCTTTTGTAGAGTAGGAGTAGGAGTGGTTTAGTTTTACCAAAGTACAACTTATCAATGTTTTCCTTTCACAAATCATGTTTTTGATGTTTCTGCTAAAACCTCATTACCAAAACTGAGGTTGTGTTGATTTTACCCTATTGTTTTCTAGAAGTTTTTTAGTTTTTCATTTTACGTTTAGGTCTGTGATCCACTTTGAGATAATTTTTGCAAAAGATGTAAGGTCTGCGCCTAGGTTAATTTTATTCATGTGGGCATCTGTATTAGTTTCCTATTGCTGCTGTAACAATACCACAAACTTATGGCATAAAACAATACACATTTATTATATCATAGTTCTGTAGGTAAAAAATCTGAATTGGGTCTCAATGGGTGGAAATCAAAGGATGATCAGGGTTATGTCTATCTGGAGGCTCTAGGGGAGAATCTGTTTCCTTATCTTTCCAGCTTCTAGACACTGCTTATATTCCTAGACTTGTGGTCCCCAAACCAGTAACATCATACCGTGTTCTTCTCAGGCTGCTTCTCTCTGGTTCTCCCTTTCTTGCATCTCTCTTCCATTTTTATGGACCAGTATGATTATCTTGGGCCCAACTGGATAATCCAATATAATATTCTTTGCTAATCATGTTCATCTGATTAGCAACCATAATTCTATCTCTAACCTTAGTTGCCATTTGCCACATAGCCTAAAATATTCACAGGTTCTGGAAATTGGCACATTTTCTTTGCTAATCATGTTCATCTGATTAGCAACCATAATTCTATCTGTAACCTTAGTTGCCATTTGCCACATAGCCTAAAATATTCACAGGTTCTGGAAATTGGCACATGGACATCTTTGGAGGCCATTTTTCTACTAAATATCACAACATTTAATTGTTCCACTATCATTTGTGGAAAAGACTATCTTTTCTTCATTGAATTGCTTTTGTGCCTTTGTCAAAAACAGTTGACTGTGTTTGCATGGACTCATTGTGGTTTTAATTTTCATTTTCCTGAGAACTAATAACATTAAAGCACTTTTTATTATATGATTCAATTTTTTTTGTTTTTTTCCCTTATGGTTGCTTGTCTTTTCCTTACTGGTTATTGAAGTTTGAATTTATTCTGAATGCAAGTCATTTGTTAGATATGCATGTTGAAATATTTTCTTTCAGACTATGGCTTGCCCTTTCACTTTCTTCATGATTACTTTTGATGAGCAGAAGTCTTGATATTGATGAAGTCCAAGTTATTATTTTTTACTTCTATGATTAGAATTTGTGTTTGTGTGTGTGTGTGTGTCTGTGGTGTGTGTGTGTGTGTGTGTGTGTGTGTGTGTGTGTGTCTGTTTAAGGACTTCAAAGACATTGAGATATTTTCCTATGGTTTCTTCTAGAGCATCACTGTCTGATTAAAATGTAATGTGAGGCAGATATGTAATTTTACATTTTATAGTAGTCATCTCATACAAAAATAAAAAGAAACAGATGAATTAATTTTAATAATTTATTTACAGAAGGAAGGAGTGCCTGAAAACTGCAGCAGGCAGCTCCCCCACAACCCCAGCAGAAGGCAGAAGCATACCACAAACACCACTTCCACGCAGGTGGTCCACTGCAGCCACTGCCACTGAAAGAGTGGCTTGCTGCCACAGCACTAGCCAAGGCCACCATGCAGAAGGCTTCACCACCCACTTGATTGCATTTACACCAGAAGAGTCCACCAGTGGAGCCTGGAAAAAGAGGAGGAAGTCTTTCTTTTCAAAGCTCACTCCAGAGTGATAGAAGAAGCAACTCCTCTACCAGGCAACCAGACATCAATGTAGAGATACTAGAAATATGAAAATACAAGAAAATATGACAGCATCTAAAGAATACAATAATTCTCAAGTACCAGGCCCCATAGAACAAGAAGCCCTTGAAATGACTGAAAGGGAATTCCAAGCAACAATCTTAGGAAAACTTGATGAGATATAAAAAGACTCAAAGAACAAAATGAAATTAGAAAAACTATCCATAATATCCGGAAATTTGCAAAGAGATTAATACATTCAAAAAGAATATAGCAGAACTTCTGGAACTGAAGGAATAATTTAATGAAATAAAAACCATGACCAAGAGCTTAAGCAGCAGGTTAAAACAAGAAGAAGAAAGAATTTCTGATCTCAAAGATGTCCTTTGTGAAATAACCCAGTTGATCCAAAAAAAAA
>NW_007742551.1:0-965 GCF_000696425.1 Galeopterus variegatus
TTGCCAACTATTCATCTCTCTGTGTGCCACAGCTAATGCATTTGCCAAACATTTCAGGTGTCAATTGCTTTACTTGTGCTTTGTTGGAAAGGATAAAAAGAAACTCACTAGGAAATATTGCCAGTTCAGAAAAAACAGCTTTTTTAATGGGGACATATTATTTTCTCCTTAAATTCCACTTGGTACTTAGCTTTCAGATTTTCATATGTTTTATAGATTTGAAGATGATTTTCCAGTTTGGCATATTTGTAGTTGGCCACATTTGAATATGTGCATACGCAAATGTATTTATTGGACACATCAATCTCAGTTTCTGCCATATCCTCACCCCTCTATGGGAAACTCCTCCATTCCCACCACCAGCTAGTGAAGCCACAGGGATGGTTCTGTTCTGTACTTCATAATCCAGTCCAAGAACCACATGTAGTAGGCTGACACAGGGCACCTAACCCAATGACAGGGAACATGTAGTATGGTCATGGATCTTTAGAACTGTCTGGTATTTAAAGATATGAATAGACAGGAATTATGATGGTTAGATTGGCCTATAAGACATCCTTTCTTAGGAATTTGAACTATTACTCATCCATTAGGAGTTGGAAAAGTGAGAAGACCTACAAACTGAAGCAAAGAATGTTGAAGAATTGTGTTGGTTCAGTATTTTTAACATCAAGTGTATGATTTGAAAATGACTATTAAAACCACTTAAACAACAGATTACCAATGGATCAGGTACTGAATGTAACAGACATTTAATAACTATCATTTTATCTAAAACAGGATATTACTCATATTCAGGATTCCCAAAGCCCCTTATAATTTGGTTCACAATAGTTACAGTTCAATTTCACTTGCTTCAGTTGATTGGCACATGATCTTAATTCCAGATTCTTTATCCATCATGCTCTCTTAATTAGTCATCTAGATAGTGCATATTAATATACTATTTTGCATCACATGCATAA
>NW_007742551.1:2173-3336 GCF_000696425.1 Galeopterus variegatus
GCTTTCTTAATATTTTTCATGGTTCAATTAAAGTTTTTGGTACAGAACGTCATTGTTTTTTTCCCCTATTTTCCTATTGATAAAATGACCCACACTCTAAGTAGCTTATATGTAGCTTTCATCCCCAACTCTGATAAATTATATTTGATTCACATTTACTAAACTCCCTTTATATATATGCTATATAATTTTTGTTGTTTTTAAATTCAGCAGGTTGTTATGAGTAAAGAATTTGATACTAATTTCAAGAGAACATTTCACCTCGTGCTGCAGCCTGTGCTGACCTATAGCAAGGGAAAGAAAAAAAAGGAAATGCAAGACAAAAACTGAGATCATTCCAGCCAGTCTCAATTATTTGATATTTCAGTCAAAAGAATTATAAATCTGAATTATTCAGATAATTGTCCTAATGGTAGGATTTTAGAGTGAAGAAAAACTTCACATTCTAAGACGTGCAGAAATAGTCTGTCATCCATAGTCTTATTTATTAGGCAATGAACAATACCACTAACTCTTCCAAATGATACCATTTAGCACATCATTGTTGCAGCACATCAGAAACAATTATAGAATAATCTAAAACAATATCAAATTAAATTTTAAGTTCAATTATGCTGCAAGTTTTATGATCACAGATAAAATACTAATTTTCTTTAGCTGTATTTTTCAATTTTCTAATGGCATTCCTAAAGCATTGCTTTGCCCCCTAGGGCTTCTTGCCTTATTATATTTGTACAGTCTTTTCCACCGGTCCTATTTTTTTTATTATTATTAATACTGTTTAATATATTCTAAATGGCAACCTAGTGGCTTAATAACTTTTAGAAACCTCCCTGGGCTCCTCGTAAATACCAGAGAGGAACTGTTGTTCAGTTCCTGATGCATAAACTTGATGTGTATTTCAGGCTAGAAGGCCCCTTACAATGCACAAAACTAAAAAGCAAAATCTAAAAGTATTACTAACACAAAATAAATGCTTCAGTTCTTTATCAATAATTTTGACTCTATTCATGCAAATTACTGAAGTGCATTATAATAAACAGCTCACTGCATAAACTGCACTAGTAAAACCGTGTATTTGAGAGTTAAAAATCCATTTCTTTGGGGTAATTGGAAAATGATTTTGTGCAAACTTTGATTTTTCAGGTTGAAATGTCCCTATG
>NW_007742551.1:4351-6415 GCF_000696425.1 Galeopterus variegatus
ACCAGTCAACTGCATTTTTCATATTTATCTTTTTTCTGTAGAGCAACCTTTCTTTTTAAAAATAAGAAGTAAAATAATTTAAATATTTTTGTAAGTTAACTTTCTCTTCTTGCATTAAAATATTTCCATAGTTTTTAAAAAAATTTATTATTCTTTGTAATTCTTTATTGACAAAATATGCTTTGTCTAGATTAAAAGTATATCATTTTTCTGAATGTAAATTATAAAACTAAATTGTTCATTATCTGTTTAATTTAATCCATTTTGATCAATAAGTTATGCTGTTTAGAAGAATAGCATCTTCCCTGTTGATTCCCTGTTATAGAGAATATAATGTACAATGGCTATTTTAAATTACTCTTTAATTTGTGTAATTCTAAGGTCTTAAAAAAGACCTTAGCATTTTAGAAATCTGTAAAAATACAGTTCCCTCTCATTTTCTTTATCTTTCTAACATAAGATGGCTACACATAGGGCAAGAAGAAATTTTAAATAATGAATAAGCTTTTCAGAATAATTTTAGAGGCAAAAAAGAGCTGACAAACAGGTGCAAGCTGGAAAAAATCTTTAAATGTTAATCAAAAGTCTGGTTCAAAATGAGAAATTCAATATACATTTTTATCTTCTTACCAAATCCTCTTGAAGTAAGAATATAGTTATGCAAAACTTAATAAATTCACAACAGTGCCTATATTTGATGGGTGTCTAACATTGGGTCAAGTATCTTATGATTTTCCAAAGGAATAAGAAGACTAGAATTGAACTACATATAAATCAGAATAAAAGGAATCCTTCACATAAGAGGAAACCTGAGGTAGAGATAGAATGCATTCTTTCTGAGGTACGGACTCTTTAGACTTGAAATCTGTACATTTAAGGCCGTACTTGGGAAAGAGAGGAGTGACTAGGAATTTCCTCAAGAATTGTAAGAGACCCATGGGTTATTCTGTGTCTACCCAAATCTTCCCCATGCCTGTGATTGCAAAGCCATGGGCAACGAGATATTGCTCCCAAACTAAAGTCAAGCTAAGCCCTGCTCTAAAGAACAAACAAACAAAAATATTTTCCTAGGGANCACATAAAAAAACTCAATTGTCATATGTTTGCTGAATTTTTCTTGACTAGAAGTGATAGAATATATATGATATATATGATAGAATATAAATTAAAATACTGAAATATCTTTCTAAAATTAATTATGACATTTTGATTTACCTTACTTAAAATTGACTTCCTAGCAAACTGTTTATAACAGTAAATTTATAGAACAAAGAACAAGGTCCTGACAACAGAAGATAATTCTCCAGGCAGTGGTTGCTGCTAGTCATGACATTACTTTCAACTGTCAGGACATATCCATGTGTACCATTATTGCAAACGATTAAGAAGAGAAACAACTTTTGACAGTTCTGCTAACATGTCCCATCTGATATATCAAAATATGCCAGAATAGCCAAGTCCCTATGTGATTTTTATAGGTTTTGTAAATATGAAAACCTTTTGTACATGTAGAAATGGCTAAACT
This sequence comes from Galeopterus variegatus, assembly GCF_000696425.1. Lineage (NCBI taxonomy): Eukaryota > Metazoa > Chordata > Mammalia > Dermoptera > Cynocephalidae > Galeopterus > Galeopterus variegatus. The sequence goes on from NW_007742551.1 coordinate 5,877, forward strand.
TATTTAGACTATTCTAAAATAAAAACCATAGCTGATAACATAAGATTGCACCATTTTGATCAATAGGTGATGATGTTTAGAAATAATTATATCTTAGTTGTTGAATTTTCTGTAAATCTGACATGTTATATAACAACTTTCTTGTTCCTAGATGGTAACTTCTTTCCAGAGCATGGAATCCAAATGGTCCAGCATATATAATTCAACTGCAGTTTTTGTTTTACTTTGTTTATGTTTTTTTTTGGCAGTTGGCTGGTATAGGGAACTGAACCCTTGACCGTGGTGTTACAAGGCTGCACTCTAACCAACTGAGCTGACTGGCCAGCGCACCAGTCAACTGCATTTTTCATATTTATCTTTTTTCTGTAGAGCAACCTTTCTTTTTAAAAGTAAGAAGTAAAATAATTTAAATATTTTTGTAAGTTAACTTTCTCTTCTTGCATTAAAATATTTCCATAGTTTTTAAAAAAATGTATTGTTCTTTGTAATTCTTTATTGACAAAATATGCTTTGTCTAGATTAAAAGTATATCATTTTTC
>NW_007742551.1:7999-12093 GCF_000696425.1 Galeopterus variegatus
CCGGTACGGGGGCAACACTGAGGGTTGCGATCCGTTGCCGGACACGGAAAACGACAAAAAACCAAACAAACAAACAAACAAAAAAGAACATATTTATATTATGTTTCATTTTGTTACAACAAAATGAAAAAAAAAGCCTCTGTTCTTATGTATTTTACAATATGAAACACTGACCTTGCAAAATCATCTCTGCTCAAAAGCAACACTTCTCACTGAACTGAACCTGTCACATTATAAGTATTATTTTACTGCCTGGTTACAGCTATAATATAGAAAAATGGTATATAATTAGAGCAAATATTTACAAGTATTTACAATATATTAAAAGTAAGTCCATAATTTTCACATGCAGAATACACATAATTACATTGTAATAACCAGCAGAAAGAACATTTCCTGGCTATTAGAGCCTGATGAAAATAACAGCACTAAAGTCAGGTTACCTTTGCCAACAGGCTACTTTTAGTATCCTTGGAAATGCCTCCTCATCAGTAGTGACTGATATTAGAAATGTTGGCACAACAACTTAAACAAACATACTTGTACTTATATGTGTACTAAGGCTGTACAGAACTAGATATTCCCTGAAATGAAGTACGATAAGAAATTCAGGCATTCCGTCCACAGCAGGCTTTCTCAACTTCAGCAGGATTGACATTTTGGATCAGATAGTTCTTCACTGGGGAAGGGGGTCTGTCCATGCATTGTTTAGCAGTGTCACTGGCCTCTACCCACAAGGTACCAGTGGTACCTGCCGAGTTGTGATAACCAAAAATGTCTCTAGACCTTGCCAGAAATCCTCTAGGGACATATCCCATTGGGATCTGTTGAGAAACATGCTAGCAGAGCCTTAAAAACATCCTTTAATTGTCTTTACTATAATGTACTGCATTCTGCCTAGTGCCTGAGGTGCTCACTAACTATAGTTTAGACATTTGAAAGGACTATAGTCAGTGTAAGAGCACAAATAGACTCTTCCTGTTATCCAGGGGATCTCTTAGCCAGCTTCTGAATTTCCATATGGTTAGAAAAAATGAAAGAAAAAGAATTCACTACCATGTTTTAGTTACTAGAGTTATTTACCTCAAAAGAGTCTAAAAGAAAAAGCACCTGTAGGGAGATTTTCCTCCTTCCCCAAAATTGTGTATGGAGACCTCATTGAGGACACCCATTCATACTCTTTTAAAGAATATCAAGATTCAGGTCATTGACCCCAAGAAAACACTCAATAATAATTTGTTTTCTAACTTCAAATAAGAAAAAATGGTGCTTCACTCATTTATAAAATTATATTTTTTAAAAATTGGAACATAATTGATTATACATATTTGTGACTTGTGTAGTTGAATTTCAATACCTGTGTACTATATATAATAATCAAATCAGGATTAATTAGTATATTCCTCATTATGAAACATAATCATTCTTCATGACTCTTACCCAATTTCTCACTAACCACCCCCAGGCCTTTCCCATCTCTAGTAAGCACAGTTCTGTTCTCTCCTTTTTAAAGTTCAGTGTATTATTGTGATTGTTGGTTCTTTATTTCCTTCTTTCGTTCTTATTTATTTATTTATTTACCTTTTTAGTTCCCACTTATGAGTGAAGACATACAGTATTTCTCTTTCTGTGCCTGACTTATTTCACTTGACTTTCTTTAAGCTCGTCCATGTTGCTACAAATAGAAAAATTCATTCTTTCTATGGCTGAGTAGTAGAATCAGATATTTTTAAAGTAGGTCATATATAAGATAGTCATTTAGTAGTGCGATCATAAAATATACATACATATGAGTATATATATATATATATATATACACAAATGAGTATATATATATATATATATATAAAACAAGTATTGAAACAATTTTTATTGTTTTAAGTACTTGTCAAATATTAACTTATTTATTTATCCCTCATAATAAACCTGTAAAGTACTATTATTATCTAATTTTACAAATAGGAAATCTGAAAAATAAGAGACTAACCTTAGTGCCAGCTTTAAACCTGGATGTTCTGGCTGTAAAATCAGTGTACAATGAATCCTCCATTCAGCCTTTATCTGTGTTATGTGTTTTTTCAATAGAAAATATTTATGCCGAGCATTGTGGGAAAATGCTTTATATGTATTAGCTCATTCTACCCTCCCTCAAAACAATTGTACAAGGTTGATTTTATTTTCTAAGTATTTGTGGATAAAGAAATAAAAGCTCAAGAAGTTAAGCTCCTAATCACACATTCAGTAAATGGTAGAACTCATGACTCAAATCTAGTTTTTCATGACTCCAAAATCATTTAACATCTATTCATCTTTATTTTTCTTTAAATTTAGGAAATTTGATTACTTTTAAGACTTTGTTCAGCTACAGAAGCTGAAAATTTTAAACTCAATTTTAGTATTAAAACGTATTTCATTTAAAAATGATTTTGCAGATAAGGTCAGGGTATTACCTTATATTTCATCAGACATTAATTTTTAATGTTTTCTTATAGCTATAATGTATCATTTTATTAATGCCAGTAGGGAACCCACAATTAGGTGAACACAAAATTAGGCAAAAAAGTTAAAGAGATATAAAATACTGATTAACTCAGTTTACTTGAGAAATAGAGCAGCGCAATGAGGCACAATCAACATGAGAATGGATTTGCCAAATGTTAATTGCAAAATTATATGTATTCCTTTTACTTCCTTGTGATTATTTGTCAATTAGGAATATTGTGAGATGATTTCAGTTTGTAAAATTACTGTAGCAAATATTGCTTATGTTAGTGATGATAGAGATAATATTTAGAGACCTTGCAAAATTTTATCAATTTAATTCTCCATACTTAAAGAACACAATATTTTTCAACTTTCAGTTTATCATACAAAAAGAAATTCACCATCAGCCCAAATTCTTACTGCTCTGAATTACTGAGTGCTTACTGAAAAAGCAGAGGGTAACATAAGATCAAAACGGCGGAGGTTCAGGTTATTATTACATGATGAATGGTTAAAAGCCAAAGACAATCTTTAGCCTGTCCCAAAAGCAACTTGACGGCAGAGGAATTTGAAAAGTAGGGTGGAAGCAGTTAACACTGGGCACAAGTAATAACGAGGTTTGTAGTTGGGGAGGATTTCAAAATGGTAACAAAACAGACTAAAAGGTTGTCCTGAATTTTATCACCACCATGTGCTGGCAATTCTAAACAATGTGAATAGTAAAATACCCATCCCCCCCAAAATCATTATTAGTACAAATTCTAAACAGGTCTTTTCCCTTCTCAGGTTGATTATAATAAAATAAATAATAGCATAGTTTTATTCCCTATTTTTAAAGAAACATTGTATACTACTCAAAGTTATTTGGAAAATTCCCAGTTATATCACCATCCTGAAAAGTGAAGACTTAGTTATTTATGTCCTTTTTGGGAATAATTTCTTAGAAGTTCAGAATCAGGTATTTCATCTGGTGCAGGTTGTGTCTCCAACTTCTGTGCCAGTAATTTTATATAAGTAATGATAGTACAGTAATTGGAAAACTAAGAAACAATATTGAGTTACTTCAAATCTGTCACTCTGTGTGATGAATTGGAGTTTTTATTTGCCTTTAAAAGTTTTGGGGGCCGGCCCGGTGGCGCACTCGGTAGAGTGCGGTGCTTGGGAGTGCGGTGGCGCTCCCACCGAGGGTTCGGATCCCAAATAGAGACCGGTCCGCTCACTGGTTGAGCGCGGTGTGGGCGCGACACCGAGGGTTGCGATCCAGTTACCGTTCACGAAAAAAGACAAAAAGGAAAAAAAAAATAGTTTTGGATATTTGAATGCTGTTAGAATAAAATCTAAAGGAACAGAGGCATGGACAGTATTTTGAATTCTGAAATTTATCATAAAATTTGATCCTTATAAATCTCTGCCAAACATTCTTACATTTAAGACTTTTTCTAAGCATTTGTGCATTTGAGACTTCTTGCCAAATAAATTTTAATAAATTGAAATTGATAAAAAGTGTTCTTTAATCTCTGCAAGTGATGGTAGATTGGCAAATCTATCTATATGGTCTATTGAACCTGAATATGTAAAAAAGATAAATTTTGACAGAGATAGTGACAGAT
>NW_007742551.1:12717-18932 GCF_000696425.1 Galeopterus variegatus
AACTAAGAAACAATATTGAGTTACTTCAAATCTGTCACTCTGTGTGATGAATTGGAGTTTTTATTTGCCTTTAAAAGTTTTGGGGGCCGGCCCGGTGGCGCACTCGGTAGAGTGCGGTGCTTGGGAGTGCGGTGGCGCTCCCACCGAGGGTTCGGATCCCAAATAGAGACCGGTCCGCTCACTGGTTGAGCGCGGTGTGGGCGCGACACCGAGGGTTGCGATCCAGTTACCGTTCACGAAAAAAGACAAAAAGGAAAAAAAAAATAGTTTTGGATATTTGAATGCTGTTAGAATAAAATCTAAAGGAACAGAGGCATGGACAGTATTTTGAANTTAAAAAGTTTTAGGCAAATACTTCTTTTTCTTTTTAATAATGTAATATTTTAGTTTTTATATAATTGCACATATGAAGTTCAATAAAATAAATTTTCACTGACTATTTCTTTTCTGGCTATTTTTTTGTTATCACTTCCTGATTACTACTAAAAATAATAATCCACTCTGAGTGTCAAATACAATAGATATGCCATTCCTGAAGAGAAAAATAATAAAAACTCATTTCCAATATTTGTTTGAAAACAAATTTGGCTCAATTGGAAAAGTGTACAGCCAGTAACAAGTATATAGAGTATGAAAAAGATATGTTTATTCTACGAAAAGAGCATTTTCCTTTCCCTGGATGAGTTCAGAAAGAGGCTGGTGATGAGCGAATCCTGTTAGATTCCCCTTCACCATAGCAGTCATGTGAGAAGCTGACTTACTTGGGGGAATCCCTGAACCACGAGGGTCCACGTGCTCACTACTATAGGAACGCCAACACACTCACCAGATAGAACTCAAAGAAGAGAATCTTTTATTTTGGAAGACATCAACTGAGAGACAGAGGGTAAAGTCTTAACTGCCGCCCCTATTGACTGAGGGCTGGGGTTTATATAGGTAGATGTATTGGGCAAACAAGACGTTTGAGAAATGTATCGGGTAAGACAGGATGTTTGCTTTCAATAAGATGTCAGTTAATCACTAAGGTCTAGCTATAAAAGGAAAACAAGGTGTGTTCCATAGTGTATACATGAGTATGGGGGGTTTTCTATGTTTAAAAATTTCTCCCTTCTGGTAGTAACTTTTGCATGTTGGGGGAAGGAATGAGGTTGCATATATATTGGGGAAGGAATGAGGCCACAGATATGTTGTCTAGCTACTTTCTTCCAATTTGATAACAGGGTCATCAAATTGTAAAGAATTCCCTTGCAGAATTTCTGAGCCTTCAAATGAATTTCTTCAAGGGTTACTGTATATCCTAATAAAAATTGTCCTGGATTCTCCTCCACCACTCCCCCTCATATCTCCCCAGCTTCTTATGCACTCATATGTGTATAAGGGCTTGTAGTGGATTGAATTATGTCCCCCCAAAAGTCATTGAAGATTTAATTGTGTCCCCCCAATTTGATGTATTAGAAACTTAGCCCCCACTGTGCCTGTGAGGAGGGTGGGAAATCCTATAATGGTAATTGAAAGATGGAGCCTTGAAGAGGTGATTGGAAGGTAGTATCATGCCACAGTGAATGGATTAAAAATGGTGGTCAAGGGCGTGGTTCTGAGGGCTTTAAAAGAAGAGGAGAGTCTGTCTTGATCTCTCTGCTCTCTCTGCTTCCACCATCTTGCAATGTGAGACCCCTGGGTCACTGTCACCACCCCCAGATGGACTTTGGACTTTTCAGCCACAGAAACTGTAAGCAATACATTTTGTTTTCTTTACAAATTACTCAGTTTCAAGTATTTTGTTATGAGCAATATAAACGGGCTATAGTTCCTGGCTACAAACAAATACAAAACCTGAAGCAGTACATATTATCTCTTGAGGATGGTGTTTGTAAGGCCACTGTTTTCAACCATGGATCCATTATCATCAAGTCACAGGGGCCAGAGGGGATCCCTTTCAGAATGCAGGGGTTGATTTTATAGTGAGCTCCCTTATTTGAAAATTGTTGGATTCCATTTTTATCTAAAAAGGAGGTGTCCTTAAGTAGATTTCAAATATATGCAAGAAAATTTAGCACAGGGAACTACCTTCAACTGTTGTCAATTGAACCTGATTAGCTATTCAGACATCTCAATTAGGTTTACCTCTACCTCTTTATATACAAGAGGGGCATTATGGTCCAGATCCAACTGTGTTTTTAGATGACATATTCAACAGTAGGAGAGATTACCAGAGGTAGCTAGAGTCTGAGAGTTTGATTGTCTTTCTAGGCCTAGCTAATGTGCAGGAAAATAAATTTCAACTTCCCAGCCACTTCGAACATATCTCTTAACTTGGATATGATGTACCCAGATTTTGAGTCCCTTCAGTTTTACTGCTGAATTGTGACAAGTAATCATAGGGTCCAACCCATCTTGGTTGCAACTGTGAATCAGGATGTTTTCCTCTCCAGGCTTTGAGCAGGACTTGGTTGCCAGGTTTTTAGCATGTTGAGTGACATCTGTTGGGTGAGCCAACCTGGTAGAAGCAAACTCGGGTAAAGTAGCTCCAATTTATTTCACATACTGTTCTATAAGCAATTCTCCTTTTGGGTAGGAAGGATATGTAGGCCCCTGTGACTGACTAGTCAAGGTCTCCTATACAAACTTTCATAAGGATTTAAATCTACCTTGCTCCTGGGGGCCACTCGTATCTTTAGTAGGACCATAGGAAATACTTAGATTTGTTTCCTGATAAAGGATGGTCAGGGCCTTTGTCAGGATCTAATTCATCCATTCAATTTTCCTTGTAGATGTGGCCTCCAAGAAGTATGTAGTTTCCAACTTATATATTTTTTTTGTTCCTGGATATCAAAAGACATCACTCTCTCTCCAGATAGGCCCATAAGAATGAGCTATTATGAAAGCATATTTAGTGCTTTGAGNTCCTTAAGTAGATTTCAAATATATGCAAGAAAATTTAGCACAGGGAACTACCTTCAACTGTGTCAATTGAACCTGATAAGCTATTCAGACATCTCAATTAGGTTTTCCTCTACCTCTTTATATACAAGAGGGGCATGATGGTCCAGATCCAACTATGTTTTTAGATGACATATTCAACAGTAGGAGAGATTACCAGAGGTAGCTAGAGTCTGAGAGTTTGATTGTCTTTTTAAGCCTAGCTAATGTGCAGGAAAATAAATTTCAACTTCCCAGCCTCTTCATTTGGATATGATGTACCCAGATTTTGAGTCCCTTCAGTTTTACTGCTGAATTGTGACAAGTAATCATAGGGTCCAACCTGTCTTGGTTGCAACTGCTAATCAGGATGTTTTCCTCTCCAGGCTTTGAGCAGGACTTGGTTGCCAGGGTTTTAGCATGTTGAGTGACATCTGTTGGGTGAGCCAACCTGGTAGAAGCAAACTCGGGTAAAGTAGCTCCAATTTGTTTCACATACTGTTCTATAAGCAATTCTCCTTTTGGGTAGGAAGGATATGTAGGCCCCTGTGACTGACTAGTCAAGGTCTCCTATACAAACTTTCATAAGGATTTAAATCTACCTTGCTCCTGGGGGCCACTCGTATCTTTAGTAGGACCATAGGAAATACTTAGATTTGTTTCCTGATAAAGGATGGTCAGGGCCTTTGTCAGGATCCAATTCATCCATTCAGTTTTCCTTGTAGATGTGGCCTCCAAGAAGTATGTAGTTTACAACTTATATATATATTTTTTGTTCCTGGATATCAAAAGACATCTCTCTCTCTCTCCAGATAGGCCCATAAGAATGAGCTATTATGAAAGCATATTTAGTGCTTTGAGTCGAGTCTAAGCAGTTAGTTCAGCTTTCTGAGCTCATGTCTTTATTACATACTATACAAAACAAATATACTTTTCCCCATCCATTTCCAACTACCAAATCCTCCACATATAGTAATGCTCATTCTAGTGTCAGTAAGGCTGAAGTTAGAAAAAAAGAGACTCGATGCTAAGAATATCATACAGAGACTCAGCAAGCTTGTTCATGGACAATCCAAAGCCAAAATGCACCACTCACTTATTACAGACCAAGGACTAGGTCCAGCACAATCTGCTTCAGGTAGGCAGCATGTGTACAGGCATCTGTGACCCTGAATACATAAGTATAAAGTTTCCAAAATAAAAATCCTCAGTCATAAATTGGATCTAATAAGGCTTTGATGTTTTGTTTGTGCACAAGAAACAATTATTTTCAACTATCCTGTTTCTTATGTAGAAAAAGTTTCATTCATTGCTTTTAAAAGAAAGCTTTGAATATACTTCAAAATCAAAATCAGTAGAAAATGTTAACTCTTTTTTGACTTCAAAGAGGCCTCATTTGGTCACAGATAGATTAGATTTCTGTACTTGTGCAGAGATATCTATTATGGGTGCTCTAAGAGCAAGGACACGATGCAAGTTGATGGTGAGTTTCAGTTTCCAAGTGTGGGTAGCTGGAGACATTGGGGAAGCTGGGAATTCCTGGTTGTGTCTTCCACCTAAAAAGGACTGAGCTGCTGCTTGGACAACGAGGAGGAAATTTCCATTCTCCAGGGGCCAAGGGAGCATCAAGTCACTCTTGGCCCCATGTTGGGTGCCAAAAATTTGACAACAAATGAGTCCCATAGAGGTTCCTTTCACCATCAGCCCACATGTGAGAGGCAACTTAGTCAGGGGAATACCTGATCTGTGTGGGTCCAAGTGCTCACCACTGTACATCTCCTATCACACTTGCCAGACAGAACTTAAAAGAAAGCATTTTTTGTTTTTTTTAGAAGATGTAGAGTGGGAGACAGAGGGTAAAATCCCAACTATCTCTCCATTTGACTGAAGGCTGGGGTTCATATAGGTAAATGCATCAGGGGAGACAGAATGTAGGATGTCTTCAAGTATGATGGGCAGCTGCTTCCTGCTTTGAAAAATGTATCAGGCGAGACAATGTCTGCTTTCGATACTATCTTAAACATTGAAAGCTACCATAAAGGGAAAACAAAGTTAGTACTACAGTGTATACACAAGTGTAGGGGGTTTTCTATGTTTATAAGGCTTTGATCACTTTAGTGACTGAGTGTAAAGGGGATTTATACACAGACAAAGAACTTGGACTAAATGGCCTTCCAACTCTGTTTCAATTCCTAAGGCAAAGCATTTCCTTCCTGAGACTTCCTTAAGTAAAGGAAAAAATATAATTGTATGTCTAATATTAAAAGTGTACCCCTTTTGTCAGGTTAATCTTGCTAGCTCTTTTTCCTCTAGTTTTGTTGATATAAAACACCTAGTTATATTTCCTAGAAGGGCTGTAAGGAACCTATCTACACCAAAGGGACTCTAGAAAAATAACATTGCAGTAGCATTATGTGATGGTTAATTCAATGTGTGAACTTGACTGGGTCAACTCTATTAAAAATTATATCTGGGTATGTCTGTGAGGGTGTTTCTGGATGAGATCAGTATTTGAATTGGTGTACTGAGTAAGGCTGATTGCTCTCCATTGAGGGTCTGACTAGAACAAAGGAAGGAGGAATGTGCACCTTTCTTTTTTTTTTTGCCTTCCTTCCTGAGCTGGGATATTGCATTTCATTTTCTCCTGCCCTCAGGCAGAGATTAACACCGTCAAGCTCCTCTGGTTCTTAGGCCTTCAGACTCAGACTGAATTACACCATTGGCTTTTCTAGATCTCCTGTTTGCAGACAGAAGTTCATGGGACTTCTCAGTCTCCATAATTGCATGAGCAAATTCCCCATAATCTCTCTCTCTGTCTCTCTGTCTCCCTCCCCACCCCCACCCATTGGTTTTGTTTCTCTGAATAACCTCAGGTAATACACATTGTAACCTGAAGTATTGGGGAAAAAAAGCAAAATTTAACTTTTTGGAGGTAACATCAACAACTCTCATAACATAGGTGCTTTAGCTGTGGTTTTCCTGTTCTGTGTTGCTATTGATAGTCCATTGAAATTTCTAAAAACTTTAATTAAATTAAAATAATTTATTTTAATATTTCTGATATTGATTTTAGATTTTTTTTTTTTTTTTTTTTTGTCTTTTGTCTTTTTCCGTGTCCGGCAACGGATCGCAACCCTCAGTGTTGCCCCCGTACCAGACCGGGGACCGGCAACGGGATCGCACCCCGCGGTGCTGCTCCCGTGCCTTGCTCAGCCAGTGAGCGGGAACCGGTCTGTATGTGGGATCCGAACCCTCGGCTGGGAGCGCCGCCGCGCTTCCCAAGCGGCGCACTTATC
>NW_007742551.1:19336-21368 GCF_000696425.1 Galeopterus variegatus
CTGAGCCATTTAAAATATAAAATGGATGAGATCGGGTGTGTTCAGTGTGGTATGGCCGTAGACAAAAATAAAATATAAAATGGACTTTTCCTGTCTTTTATTACTTTTGTTATCACTAATATCATTACTATTACTTTATTACTTGCTGTCATCTACCTTGCCAACATATTAGAATGTATTTAGGTTTATTTTGTTTCTAAATATGCATATATTGTTTTTTCACATTTTGCTTTATTCCATATTAAAACAATGTTAGGGATTGTCTTTGTCCCAAACCATGGAGGATGTAGAATTTTCCTCCAGTTTTCTCCATTAGGTCCCTTTATTCTCTCTATAGTGAGCAGTTTCAATCACCAGTTTCTGTGTCTAAAAACAGCCCTCTAGAAATGATTTTGAGTTTTTCACATAAAAGAATTGCTCTGGCAACTCAGAATTTGAAAGCAAAATCTTCTCCTTATCTCATTCAATGGAGCAGAAATTTAATAGTCAAAGAAGGCTCAATAAGTACTGGGAAATGTTGATCGGTCTAGATGATCAATGTCCTATAGGAATACAATGTAAGCTTTGAATGAACTTTTAAATTTTCTAGCAGCCATATTCAAAAAAAAAAAGAATCCGGTAAAATTAATTTTAATAATATTTTGTTTAACCTAATATACCTAACATACATTTTATTTAAAATGTGATCAGTAATAAAATTACTAATGCAACAGTCATATTCTTTTGTTCATGCTGAATTTCTGAAATCAGGTCTGTATTTTTTTTATTATTATCTTAATTTATCAATACACAGCATAGTTCATTTTCGTTTCCCTTTACCAATTCCACCTTTTCCTCCCTCCCTCTCCTCCCTCCCCCCATCAACATCGTATCTGTTCACTTGTCTTAACATGATCAAAGAATTGTTGTGGTTGTTGTGTCTTCTTCTCCCTGACCCCCACCCCTTTCTTTTGTGTATTTACTTATTTATTTTTATTAGCTCCCACAAATAAGTGAGAATGTGCAGTACTTCTCTTTCTGTGCCTGGCTTATTTCACTTAATATAATCTTCTCTAAGTCCATCCACATTGCTGCAAATGGTAGTATTTCATTTTTTTTTTATAGCAGATAATATTCCATTGTGTAGATATACCACATTTTACTTATCCATTCGTCCAGTGATAGGCATTTAGGCTGGTTCCAACTCTTGGCTATTGTAAATAGAGCTTCAATAAACATGGAAGTACAGGTATCCCTTTGACATGATGATTTCCATTCCTCTGGGTATATACCCAGCAGTGTATTTTAAATTTATTGTATATCCTAACCCAGAGCAGTGCTCAATAAGCACAAGTGGCCCGTAACTACTACATTGGACTGTGTGGCTCTAGGTCATTGTTCCTGGCAAAATAAAAACTCAAGTAATAGTAGAAGTATTAGTGAATTTTCAGTGTATAAATGAGAAAACTATTGAATCAATATTTCTGATTTCAAATCTAAATGTTTAGAAAGTTATGTTGAAGGAAAACTCTGCCATAATCTTTCTACAGATGGAATTTCCATAAAAATCCAGACATCTGTGAACCTTTTGAAAAGACTCTAGGTAGAGATATCATTATGCTATTAGAATTCTCTTTTTTATGGTTTCTTTGTAGAAAAAAGTGGTGCAGCCTATTATTGAGGAAGACTGTCTGATGTTTGTCCTTCATAACTTTAGCCAAAACCAAGCTGGCTGTTCTAGGGATAGTTGACAGGAGGGGAGTTGGAAAATTTTACACCCAGAGCCCTCTCTGCCACAGTCTGCTTGGGCTGCTATAAAAAAATACCATAAACTGGATGGCTTAAACAACAGAAATTTATTTCTCCTGGTTCTGCAGTGTAGAAGTCCAAGATCAAGGTGACATCTGATTTGATTCCTAAGTGAAAGCTCTTTTACCGGCTTACAGACGGCTACCATTTCACTATGTCCTCACATTGAGGAGAAAGAGACAGAGAGCAAGCTTTCTGATATCTTCTCATAAGGGCACTAATTCCATCACGAGGCCTCCACCTT
>NW_007742552.1:0-19988 GCF_000696425.1 Galeopterus variegatus
TATAAGCTGGCATATTTTCAGACTCCGAGATACCTGTCAATTATGGAAGCTGTGGTTTGCAAGAAAAGAATATAGTGAAAATAAACTATATTGATGGGAGCACTTAAAACCTGTGCATGGAAAGAAGAGTAGTTAATGGGGAGAACACAAAGAGTAAGAATAAATGGCTAACCTTAAGATTGATGTGATTGATAGGAAAGCTCCCTTGGGATCAATCAATACTTGGACCCCTATTCTCTAGTATATTTTCTTAACAACCTGGAAGATGGATGAGGTGAGAAGTAGTTGAATTTGTCGATGACAAAATTGAAAGATTAAGCAAGATAGTGAACTACTATAGAAAAAAATCTGAGACAACCACATATTAAACCAGGAGAAAAAAGCAAAAAAAAAAAGAAGAAGCTTGGATGTATAGGAGTCTCGCAGAAAAAAAAGGAAAGGACAAGACATACTGTGCATTATTCAGGAAGAATCTTTTCTGAATGTTCAAGAGCAGACTAAATTTGATTAAGGACTCAGGGAATTGCTATGAATAATTTTATTAATAAATAAGCACCAACTGAACTTATAGACATTATTCTGTATTAGATGAGAGTAAGGCAGCTGCAGCCACATTCTGACCAGCCCACTGTGCTTCTCAGTACCCAGTCCCCTCTGGTCTTTGAGAACTTTTGTTTACCTTGTCCACCATGTCAGACTTCCCTGCAACTCTTATTTTACCTCACCAGCTTTGCTAATTTGTGCCTAAATGTGACAGCCAACAATCAGACACAGCTAAACATCTCCAAAGGGGTGCCCCCAGCTATGTCCTTCACATGCAAAACACTTCTAAGGGATTTGGAACCAAGAGAATGGGCCACCTGCTTTCTGCATGATCAAGCTAGGAAAGAAAGCTTAGTGTTAGGTGCACTGGGTGTACAGCTTCCTTACATTTTGAAAATTTGCTTAGAAACTTTAAGTTGTGAGTGAATGTGAAGCCTCCTTAAATTGCTCATAATCCTAGCAGTAGCATTTGCTAGCAAGGACAGGAGTTCTTTCTTCCTTTTTCATCCCTGGTCACCACTGGGTCTGGAAACCATCTTTCTCTCTTGATCCACCATGGGGATGGCTTCCATAGCACTGAAGGCTCTTGCATAGGAAGAGAGAGACCCAGCAACAGGCATCATTCAGGAGAGAGTAGGAATTTCCCTATGTAACGTGTCCTGATTTTTAGACAACCTTCATGCCTTGTGAGAGGCTCATTCGATTTTGCCCCACCTCTATTGCTTCCCCAGGTGTAGCCAGCCAGCTACACCTGATGATGTGCTGACACCCTACTGATGTGCTGCATCACTACTGATGTGCTGACACCACCCAATAGACTGTACCACACTTTCTGAAGAACACCCATCATTTCTTTGGATGGGAGCCCAAAAATTTAAGGTCCTTTAAGAAGGGGTCAAAGGACTCTCAGAAAGAGAGAACGGAACTGTGGTTACTTAGAGGTGGGATGGGGAGGGGAAGGGGGTTAGAGAAAAATTGGGCACAAGGAATGATTATATTTTGTAATGATGAACATGCTAATTATCCTGTTTTGACCATCACGTATTGTACACAGGTATGGTATTCAACTCTGCACAACACAAATATGTATAATCAATTATGTTTCAATAAAAAATAAATAAAATTTTTAAAAAAGAAGGGGTCAAAGGTTAATAGTATTTTAATACCTTCAGCTACTTATATTCTATTTAGATATATAAATTCTAGCTATTTGGAATACATACATATATTCTAGCTATTATACATGAAATATGTATTATATATTATATATTAATATATTTTCTGGTTATACATGTACGTGTATATATACATACATACACATACACACACATGCACAAGGGCACTAATCCCATTGTGAGAGCTCCACGCTTATGACATAATTACTTCTCAAAGGCACCATCTTCAAACACCATCACGTGGGGGATTAGAGTTTCAACATGTGGATACTGGGGAGACATAAATATTCAATCCATAGCATATATATATGTATATGTATATACATATGTATGCATACATATTCTTACAGCAGGTGAGACCACTTGGATGAGAAACATGTTAGGAAGGAAGTTTCTGCATATACAGAGAGATCACATATAACTTGTTGCCTTATAAAATATGGCATGTATAATTTTCTTCGACCAAATGTCACCATAGAAAGTAAAGTTAAAGTCTAAATTATTAAAAGAATAGTTGAACTTATGGGAATAATAATGAACCCTGAACAATAATTGTATCCTCATATCATAGTTTCAGAGCTTAAAGCCCCGCCATGCATGATACAGGCCCCCATAACTGTGGAGTTAAAGCACCCAGGTGTCGACCCTTCCACTAAACTCTGTAATATCAGTCAGGGACACCACAAGGTGTTATGGAAAATAAAAGGGACCATAATCATGATAATTTACACACATAATTATCATGGTACCAATAGCTGTAATACATTTACCAGGGTACTTGAAAAAGTTTGTGGAAGAGTGAATTAAAAGGTAACCTTAACCCTTCCATGAACTTTTTGAAGACCTCTCATAGCTGTTATTTTCTTTTAAAAGTAGTGTCTTCATACCTCTGGTGGATGTTTCCAGATATTACAGTTCAAACTAGATGCCTCCAAGTAAAGTTAGATATTAACCATTGTTGAAAATTACCTAGAGTGACTTCATCTAATAGCTTCTTTAATGAGTCATCAAACAAAATGAACTTGGAATTTCCACCTCCATTCAATGGGAATGATTGTTTCAAAAGGTTATTTAGAGGATAAAATGAGAATAGATACACACATATATAAACACTTTATAAATTATAATATACTGTATATAGACACATATATATGTTTGCATCCTCATTAAAATTCTACGTGCAACAGTAAAAATTCAATATAAAATAAGCCTTTGTGGCATCCTACTGGGAAAATTTTATCTGAAGAACTAAAAGGATTTTGCTAGGCAAGGAAACCCTGAGTGGGAGAGCTCCCCCTTCTAAGAATCTCAAGAGTAATGCTGTAATTGTGAGGCTCCAACATGAAAGGTACATCTATGATCATGTGTAAAGCATGCATATATTTGAAATGGGATATTGTAAAGGGAAAATCTTCCCCAGTAGAATCATTCATACTTAAGGAACTAATGAGATCATCCACCAGAGATAATGAATCCATGAGTTGAAAAAGAAATCAAATTGTAAATCCATATCCTATATTTTCACTGTTACATATAAATATCGAATGAAATATGAGTGAAAAATACCTCATTTTATCAGTCTATGTATCCAACTGAACCATTTCCAAAGTAAATTTAAAAATCTCATTGAAATTGTTTCTAGTTTTCATGATCTCACTGGGAAGAGAAAGGATTTTCTTCAATAGTCTGTTGTAACTCTGTCATTATGCTGTAGTGAGGTAATTTGCTAAAACAGCTGCCTCTAATGAGTAAACCTTTCCATCTGGCACATCCAATAGAGACACAAACAACTTCATCAGTTAAAAAAAAGGTAAAGAAGAACTCTACTTCACGAAAAAGAAGAATTCTGTTTTATGAAGTGTCTCTTTGAACTATATGCAGGCTAAAATGCAATTTGAGGGAATGACCATTTCTGTGTCTCCTGGTGGAATCATTCTGCCTGTTCCCAGGCTAAGAGCACACAAACTTGGCCCAAACTTTTTGCCATGTTCATAATATGTTGTCTCTTGATGGATGGCAAAATAATTCAGCACATGTTTATAATAGAAACATCCAACACACACACGGAAACTAGCCAAAAGAAATGGTGTTGTAACATGTTAACTCAAAACTGAATAAATAGCTAAACATGTTTTTTATAATATCTATGTTTTTTAACTTCCCTTTTATTCTGAGAAATTAGGCCCTTAGTGTAAAGTGTCATGTTCCATTCAAAAATCCTTGATACTTCATACTTTATTTTTACTAACAGATATTCAAAGAAAGCTTTGTTATTTGAATTATTGGTGGAAAACTGCTTAACACTATAATCTTCTTAACTGCTCATTATTTGGGGTATATATTAACTATTTTCCCCATACCATGATTTGTTACTATTTTCAGCAACTATGTGGGCTTTAAATGACCAAATTGCCTACTTTACTTCATTTTTAACTACAACCATTTTGGCTTCTGACAAATCAAGCACAGATGACTGAGTTTTTCTTTTTCATGAAACTGATTTACTTAGTTTTGGTCTTAGAAATCTGGTCATTGCAATTTCTCAAGCTCCTCATACTTTATGCCTCAAAGGATAAAATTAAGTCTAGATATATGCGGAATTGTGTAAAAAAAAACAGGGTTTAGGTTAGAATTGGATTTTATAGCTCTGATCTTACTGAAGTGTTTTCTAACCAAAGGCCAAATAAATGTTCATTACTATGAAAGCCAAAGAAGTGAAAGTTTCAGGGATTCTCAGTACAAGTGCTGGCACTCTAGTTAATAGATCAGTAAGAGATGGATGATATAGGGACAGTCTTGGCATGCCTGCGTCTCATGCCAGAAGGTTATCAGACCTTTTGGGGAGACAATAGCAGGAGCTTTAAATGTCTCTCTGACTACTGGGCATAATGTAAAAGTAATGTGCATCATGTCAAGGTTATGGGAAGGCATTGTTGTTTGCTCCCCACCCTCTGAACACTTGCACACACCATGATAATACATTATTAAAAGGCAAATTTCTTTGTCATTGTCAATAGCAGTGAGCTGGTAAAAAATATTTTCCAGGCCAAGCCCGTGGCGCACTCAGGAGAGTGCGACGCTGGGAGCGCAGCAGTGCTCCCGCCGTGGGTTCGGATCCTATATAGGGATGACTGGTGCACTCACAGTGCTCACTGGCTGAGCGTGGTGCCGCCGGTCTCAAAAAGGACAAAAAAAAAAAAATTTCCAGCACTAACTATGCAGAAGGAAGTTAACAAACCTCTAAAACTCAGTCAGAAAACAAAAAACATACTTCATTTACTCATGAAACAAAAATAGCTACACATTATGTAAAATTTTTTGTTTGAATTTCCTTTTATTGCATTATCTAACATTAATGCAATAAAAGGAAATTCAAACAAATTTATTCAGCAACTATCATGTGTATAGCAGTGTTTCTGATATTAAGGAACTATGACGAATGGTAAAGAAATGATACCTGCCCTCCTAGCATTTGAATTGTAAATCAGTGATTGTCTGACTTACCTGATCCTGGCAGATTTAGTTTCTGCGAGGGTTTTCTTCCTGGCTTGTAGATGACTGCCTTCTCACTGTGTCCTCACATGGCTCCTCCTCTGTGCTTGCTCACAGAGAGAGTCAGCTCTGATGTCTCTTTCTCTTTTTATAAGGACACCAGTTTTATCAGATTAGTTTCCTATTCTTGTGACCTTATTTAACCTTAATCGCCTCCTTATAGATCCTGTCTTCAAATACAGTCACATTGGTGGTTGGGGCTTCATCATGAGTTTGGGAAGGACACAATTCAGTTTATAACACAGGTTTAGGGAACACATAGGACAGGAGCACATGTAGCCCACGAGCCACCCGTGCATATGTTAGAACAAGGCGCCCCTTCCTCTCAGTAGATGCAGTCCTGTGCATGATGGTGGGCAGCAATGGGATTTGTGGAGTGGAATACAGACTCAGTTTTGGCCCCTAATTACCCTGTTAGTCATAAATTCTCTGCAGGGCACAACTTGTACAACCAAAAGTTGATTTGAAGAATCTAAAGAGGAGTATGGGACTCCTTAGGAGATAAGTAATGACAAACAGGGCCTTCAGCAAAGAAAATCAGAGGCCACCTTTCAAAAGGGATACTATGAAGACCCATTTTAAAATATCTAACTTCCATGTTAGATACCTACTAAGTAATCTGGCATGTTAGATGTAGAACTCAGATTCTATGAAACTCAGGTTCAGATATGAATAAGCCCTCAAGCACCCTAATGTATACCTGAAGGAAACATAGGAGCTTCCATAACAGGCAGAAATCTACCTGGGATCTAAGCCAAGTACATATATATTCGTAGATCATGGTTGCGCAGAGTTACCTCTAATGAAAATTAACCTAGTCCCCAAGAAGCCCTTTGCCATGGAAAGTACTGGGAGTAAGGCTTGACTTCCTGAATTGCCCTGGCTGAAGGCTGCTCAAAGAGGGGTGGTATTGTACAGTGGTTAAGACCCTGGATTCTGAGCCCAGGATGTCTGAATTTGAAACCTAGATCTACCCCTTGCTGGCTGTATGACACTGTGCAAGTTACTTAACTTTCTTTTTTTTTTTTTTTTTTCCTTTTTTGTCTTTTTTCGTGTCCGGGAACAGATCGCAACCTCAGTGTCGCGCCCATATCGGACCAGGACCGGCAACGGGATCGCAACCCTCGGCGTCGTGCCCGCAACTCGCTCAGCCAGTGAGCGGGAACCAGTCTGTATGTGGGATCCGAACCCTCGGTAGGAGCGCTGCCGCGCTCCCAAGCGGTGCACTGTAGCAGTGCGCCACCGGGCCGGACCAAGTTACTTAACTTTCTTTTTTTTTTTTTTTTTCCTTTTTTGTCTTTTTTCGTGTCCGGGAACAGATCGCAACCTCAGTGTCGCGCCCATATCGGACCAGGACCGGCAACGGGATCGCAACCCTCGGCGTCGTGCCCGCAACTCGCTCAGCCAGTGAGCGGGAACCAGTCTGTATGTGGGATCCGAACCCTCGGTAGGAGCGCTGCCGCGCTCCCAAGCGGTGCACTGTAGCAGTGCGCCACCGGGCCGGCCCAAGTTACTTAACTTTCTATGCTTCATTTTTCTCATTTGAAAAATGGCCATAATTATATTTTAATGACCTATTTTAAACTCATTGTGAAGATTTAATAAACTAGCATATGTGTATAATCTCTTATGCAAAATTCTAAAGCAAAAACAGCTGAAAACAAACCCAAAGGATCTTTGTTCTCTTTTGGAGACAAAAACTGACAGACTTATTTGGCTTCAGAACTTGACTTGAACTGAAATTAGGATATAATCCTTATTTATCCTACTGTTAACATTCATATTTTTGCTACAGAATATGAAAATGTATTTGATTACTCAATGCTGCCTTAGAATTGGCTTCTGGGTATAAGGTTATATTTGGTATATACACCTTTCTAAAATAGGAAAATACAAAATTGGCTCCTAGGTTTGCAGGTAAGGGAGTGTGGATTTAGAACACTAACTAGTACTTAGCAATTCTATTTAAGTGTTAGCTTTTAAAAGATTGTCCTGTGACTAAATGTTCTACATATGAAAAGGGAGAGAGCATGACCCTACCTGCTCCACAGACTTTAACTTCAAACTATAGAATTATGGGGTAAGAGAGCTAGAAGCAGGCTGAGAGATGATTTATTCCAGTCATAGACATCAAAAACATTTTGCAGACATTTTGCAGACATCAAAAACAGATATTGAGCTTCCAGCCATAAAGGAGTAACAAGGTCCAGACTGACCAACCCACCTGAAATAACCAAAATGTATATAAAACAATAGTTTTCACTAGGGCATTAGTCAATAAAATATAGTAATCCCAGAGAGATGGGAAACAAACAAAGAGACCCCTGTAATTGTCATAGCTTATTGCCTTGGGAGAGTTCCAGGCAGGGAGAAGAAACTTAGGGAGAGACCAGCAGAATCCTGGAGTCGTGCATGTGGAGCAGAGAGGCCAGGGAGACCAAGGGGGCTAGAGTTTGTAATTCAGAGTTCTGGATAGAAGAGAAATGCATAGAGATGGAACTTTGGAGATTAGCAGAGGACTCCCTGAAGTATTCACTTAAGTACTATCTACACATGCACATGAAGAACTTGCCCAAGGCTGCAGAAAGAAACACCCAAAAGAATAAGAGAGAATAGTACCCATTGCTTACTCAGGTCTGGAAATATTACCTGTTTCCATGAACCAGAATGGGAAAAAATCAAGATTTATGGGACATTGGGTAGAGTACACAAAAGTATCTTTCTTCAATAGTGGAGAATAATTAGCCCTAGATTGAGCATTACTCCAGTCTTGCCTAAAATATCATAAAAGCAAGACCCAAAAGGCCAAAACTTTTTCCAAGTAACTTAAATGAGTCCCAGAGCAAAGCTCAAGAATATATATAGGAATAAAAAATATCCAGCAACCAACAAGGTAAGAATCACAAAATCTGACATCCAATCAAAAAGTATCAATCATACAAAAAAGCAGGAAAATATGTCCCATAATAATAATAAATAAATCAAAACTAATCCAAACTGTTCCTTATTCCTCCTGCTAAGTACAACTAGATGCCCTAGACATTATATATAAAACAAACATAAGAAGACTCTGAAAGGCAGACCAAAGAAGGCAGACCAGCTAGGAAACTCAGGACCCAAGGAACAATATGTTGGTGAGTTCCTTGGATTTTCTTTTTGCCTCATATTCCCAGACTTGGCACTGAACACATGTGCAAATCCAAAATATCAACACCTGCAGATAAGAAAAAAAAAAGCTTCAACAAAAGCCTGCTCTAAGTAAAGGGCCATGAAAGGGTCAGCATAGCCAGACAGAAAACTTTTAGACAACTACTCTACTTCAGACAGATTTTATCACAGAAAAGACTGCAGCCCCACCCTACTACCTATTATAGCAAAAGGCCAGTGGGAGCCTAGATTTCCTCACTTTTGAGGCTCTAATGGGGCTCCACGAGATTCCTGTTGGGATGATGTGAAAGAAGGTCAAGATGGGAGCCAGGTCTTTTATCATTGCAAACTAGCAATGAGACCTCATTTCCACATGGTGTCAGTGGAGAGCAGTGGGGAGCCCACTCCCCACCCTAATGAAACAGTTTGCCCCTTCCTCTGCCAGAGTGGTGTCAAAGAAAGCTTCCTAAAACAGAAGGTATAAGTAATGTACCTAATATCTAATAACATAATATAAAATTATCCAGGCTTCAACTGAAAATCACTCATAATACTAAGAACCAGAAAAATCTCAAACTGAATGAAAAGAGATAATCAATAGATGCCAATGCTGAGATTACAGAAATGTTAAAACTATCTGGCAAGGACTTTAAAGCAGCCCTGATAAATCTATTTTCTCTAAGAGCAATTAGAAACAGACTTGAAACAAATGAGAGAATAGAAAACTTCAACCTAAAAGTAGAAAGTTTTGACAAAGAAGTAGAAGATATAAGGAAAAATGAAATAGAAATTTTCAAACTGAAGAATCCAATAGCTGAAATAAAGACTTAGTAAATAGGTTTAACAGTAGAATGGAGGAGACACAGGAAATGGTGAATTGGAAGATAGAATTATAGAAATTATTCAAGTTAAATAACAAAGAGAAAATAGAGAGACCCTCAGTGATCTGTGGGATGATAACAAAAGATCTAACATTTATGTCATTGAGTCCCAGAAAGACAGAGGAAAAAAAAAGAAGAGCTGAAAAAGTCATCAAGGAAAAAATGGCTGAAAACTTACCAAAATTAGCAAAAACACATAAACTTACAGTTTTGAGAAGGAGAGTGAACCCCAAACATGATAATCCAAAATAATCCATTCCAAGACACATCATAATTAAACTTTTGAAAACTAAAGACATGGAAAAAAATTTGAAACAAGCCAGGAAATAATGACACCTTACCTAAGGGAAAAAGATTTAAATGCCAGTGGATTTCTCATCAGAGATCATATAGGCCAGAAGAAAGTTGCACATTATTTTTCAAGTGCTGAAAAAGAATAAGACCTGTCAACTTAGAATTCTATACCCAGCAAAAATATCCTACAGGAAAGAAGGAAAAATCAAGACATTCTCCAATGAAGGAAAATTAAGGCAATTTGTTACCAGTAGACCTACCCTAAAGAAATAAGTAAAGGAAATTTACTAAACAGAAAAGAAACAATGAAAGAAGAAAGCTTGAATCATCAGGAAGGAAAAGAACTATTATAAGCAAAACTATGGGTAAATTTAAGAGATTTTTGCTTCTTATTTTGAGTTTTCTAAAGTTTGCTTCATGATTGAAACCAAGATCATAACACTGTTTAATGTGGTTCTAAATGTATGTAGAGGAAATATTTAAAATAATTATACTATAAGTGAGGGAAGGCAGAGGGGCATAAAGGTAGGTGGGATTTTTATTCTTCACTTGAAATGTTAAAATGACAACATTGGTAGACTGCAATAAATTGTGTATATGTAATGCAATACTTAGAGAAACCACTAACAAAGCTATACAGAGGTGACCTCAAAAACAGAAATAAAATAAAATTCTAAGACAATGTTCAAGTAACCCACATAATGGCAGAAATAAGAAAACAGAGAAATAAAATAGAAAGAACAGATTTTAAAAAAACAAACTAGAAAATGACAGAATTGAGATCTAACATATCAATAATTACACTAAATTTTGTATACATTTATTAAAATACAGAGATTTGCAGAGTGGATTTTTAAAAAAAAACCTCCCAACTATATGCTGTCTATAAGAAACTCATTTTAAATAAAATGATACAAGTAGATTGAAAGTAAAAGAATGTAAAAAGATATATTATGCAAATACTGATAAAAGGAAAGCAAGAGTGGCTATGTTAATATATAAAAAGTACACTTTGGAGCAAAGAAAACAGAGTGAAACATTATACAATGATAAAAAGGTCAACCTGTCAAGAAGAAATAGCAATCTCCAATATGTATGCACCAAACAATAGAGCTGCAAAATATGTGAAGCAAACTGATAAAACTGAAAGGAGATGGACAAATCCACAATAATATTTGAAGATTTCAACACCTCTCTTTCAAAAAGTGATAGAATAGCCACACAGAAAATCAGCAATGATACAGAAGAATTCAACACCACCAACAACCAACAGAATCTAACCAACATTTATAGAACACTACAACCTACAATAGCAAAATTCGTATTATTTTCAAATGTTCACAGAATCCATACCAAGATAGACCATATCCTGGACCATGAATGTCAAAGAATTAAAATAGTACAGAATATGTTCTCTGACTACACAGAAACAAATAGAAATCAATAACAGAAAGATAATAGAAAAATTGTCAAACACTTGGAAACTTAAGAACCCACTTCTAAATAATCCATGGGTTAAATAAGAAGACTCAGAAAAGTTAAAAACAACAACAACAACAAAAAAACACTGAGTTGAATGGAAGTGGAAAAAAAGCTGCAACATATCAAAATTTGTGGGGCACAGATAAAGCATTGCTAAGTGGGAAATTTATAGCACTTTAAACATGTGTTAGAAAAGAGAAAAAAATTGAATAAATAATCTAAACCCCCACTTGAAGAATTCTAGTGAAAAAAAAAAGAGCAAAATAGCACAAAACAAGCAGTAGGAAAGAAATAATAAAAGTAAAAGAAATCATGAAATTAAAGACAGAAAAACAACAGAGAAAATTAAATAAAGACCTGTGTCTTTGACAAGATCAATAAAATCGACAAACTTTTAGCAAGACTGAAAATAAAAAAAAACAGAAGAGAAACAAATTATTATCGATATGAAGGATGAAACAGAGTATATTACAACAGACCCTGCAGATATTCAAATGAGAATAAGAGAACACTAGGAACAACAACCACACTCCCCCAATACAAAAATTTAAATAGCACTGTAGCTATTAAGGAAATTAAATATGTGATTTAAAAACTACCCCAAGAAAGAAATCTCCAGGCCCAGATGATTTCATTGGAGGAGTCTACTAAATGTTTAAAGAAGAATTAACAACATTATACAATCTCTTCCTGAAAATAGAAAAGAAAAAGGGACTACTTCCCAACTCATTTGATAAAGCTAGTATTACATTGAAACCAAAAGTAGACAATGGCAGTCCAAATAAAACTACAGAACAATATCTTTCATGAATAACACAGCAAAATTCTTAATAAAATTTTAGCTAATAGAATTCATTATCACATAAAAAATTATACACCATGACCAATTAGGTTTTATTCCAGAGATGCATAGCTGGTTGAATCTCCAAAAATCAATCTATTAATGTAATCCACCACATTAGCAGGCCAAAGAAAATTCACATGGTTGTATCAATCAATGCACAAAAAGCATTCAACAAAATTCAATACCCATTCATGTTTTTAAAAACTCTAAGAAAATGGAAATAGAGGGAAACTTCCTCAACTTGATAAGGAGCATATCCAAAAACCTGCAGCTAAAATCATACCTAACGTTGAAAGACTGAAGGCTTTCTCTCAAATATTAGAAAAAAAGTATATATGTCCTCTTTCATCAGTCTTATTCAATACACTGCTGGAAATTCTAGCCAGTGCAAAAAGATGAGAAAAGGAAATAAAAAGCATCAAGCAGAATGGAAGAGATAAAACACTTCCTATGTATAGATGACATGATTTTCCGTATAGAAAATGTCAAGGAATCTACAAAACTAAAACAAAACAAAACTCCAAAAAATAACACAGGAATTGAGCAAGGTCACAAGATACAAGACAAACATGCAAAACCAATTATACTTCTATACACCAGCGATAAACATGTGAACACCAAAAATAAAATACAACACAAATTTGAAATCATTTAAATAAGTAAAATAGTTGGGTATAGATCTAACAAAATGTATATGGGACCTGTATGCTGAAAACTACACAACACTGATAAAAGAAATCAAAGGATATCTAAATAAATAGAGATGATATCATTCATGGATTGGAAGACTAAACATAGCAAAAATGTCAATGCTTCCTAAACTGATATACAGAATTTTTTTCCAATTACTATGAAAATTGCAGTAAGATTTTTTTGCAGATATAGAAAAAATTTTTTTTGATGTATGTGGAAAGGCAAAGTTACTAGAATAGCTTAAATATTTTGGAAGAAGAAAAGAAAAATGTGAGAAATCTGCCTATCTATTATATAGCTATAGTACATTGTATGGTATAGCAGATTGTATGTATTTATAAAGGGATAAAAACATAGGTCATAGGTCAATGGGATGGAATAAACAACCCATAACAAGACCCATACAAATATGCCCAACTGATTTTTGACAAAATTCAAAAGCAAATCAATGGAGGAAAGATAGCCTTTTCAACAAGTGGTGTGGGATCAATAAAATATTCATAAGCAAAAGCATGAATATCAATCAACCTGTTTCACACTATACAAAAATTAACTTAAAATTGGCCACAACTTAAATGTAAAATATAAAACTATAAAAATTTCAGGAAAAAACATAGGAGAAAGTCTTCTGAATTTAGGGCTAGGCAGAGTTTTTTTTTTTTCCCCCCAATCTTTTTTTAATTGAGACGTAATTGATTATACATATTTGTGCGGTACAGAGTTGACTATCAATACTTGTGTTCAGTATGTGATGATCAAATCAGAAAATTAGCATATTAATCATTACATAACTTAAGCACTGTTTGTGTCCATTAACCAATTTCTCTCTAACTGCCTTTCCTCTTCCCTTTTCCCACCTCTACTAACCAAAGTTCTGTTCTCTTCTGAAAGTGCAATGTATTATTGTGATTGACGTTTCTTCCTTTCTTTCCTTCTTTCCTTGTATCCTTTCTTCCTTCCTTCCTTCTTTCTCTCACTCTCTCTTTCTCTTTCTTTCTTTCTGTTCCCACTTATGAGTGAGGACATGCAATATTTCTCTTTCTTTCTGTCCATGGCTTATTTCACCTTACTTAATTTTCTCGAAGCTCAAACATGTTGCTGTGAATGGCAGTATTTCATTCTTTTTTATAGCTGAGTAGTATTCCATTGTGTATATGTACCACATTTTCCTTATCCAGTCATCTGTCAATGGACATTTAGGTTGGTTCCTACTCTTGGCTATTGTAAATAGAGCTGCTATAAACATGGGAGTGCAGATGTCCCTTCAACATGATAATTTCCATTCCTTTGGTTTTATATCCAGTAATGGGATTGCTGGATTGTATGGCAGTTCTACCCATAATGTTTCAGAAACCTCCATACTGTTTTCCACAATGGCTGTACTAATTTACAGTCCCACCAACGACATAGAAGGTTTCCCCTTTCTTGGCATCTTTGTCAGCATTTGTTATTCTCTGTCTTTTTGATAATAGCCAGTCTAACTGGGGTGGGATGATACTTCAATGTGGTTTTGATATGCATGTCCCTGGTGATTAGTGATGTTGAGAACTTGTTCGTGTACCTGTTAGCCATTTGTATGTCTTCCTTTAAGAAATGCCTGTTCAGCTCCTTTCCCTGTGTTTTAATTGGATTTTTTTTTTTTAGTTTTTTTACTGTTAAGTTTGAGTTCCTTGTGTATTCTGGATATTAATCCATTCTTGGATATATAGTTTGCAAATATTTTATCCCATTCTGAAGGTTGTCTTTTCACTATATTGATTGTTTCCTTTCTTGTGCAGAAGCTTTTTAGTTTGATATAATTCCATTTGTTTATTTTTTCTTTAGTTGACTGTACTTTTGAGGTCTTATTCATAAAGTCTTTGCCTAGTTCTACATCCTGAAGTGTTTCCCCTATGTTTTCTTCTAAGAGTTTATAGAACTTATATTTAAATTTATAATCCATTTTGAGTTGGTATGGTAAGAGGTATGGGTCTAGTTTCATTCTTCTATACACAGATATCCAGTTTTCACAACACCATTTAATAAAGAGCCTGTCTTTTCATTAATGTATGTTCTTGGTGCCTTTGTTGAAGATCAGCTGGCTGTAAGTACGTGGATTGGTTTCCGTGTTCTCTATTCTTTTCCATTGGTCTGCGTGTCTGTTTTTATGACAGTTTTATGCTGTTTTGATAATTAAAGCTTTGTAGTCTAATTTGAAGTAAGGTAATGTTATGTCTCTGGCTTTATTTATTTGTTTTTTCTCAGGATTGTTTTGCCTATTCAGCATCATTTGTTATTCCATATGAATGTTAGTATTCATTCTATTTTTTCTGTTTCTGTGAAGAATGATATTAGTGTTTTGATGGGGATTGCATTGAATCTGTAGACTGCTTTGGGAAACATGGACATTTTCAAAACAATTATTCCAATCCATAAACATGGGATGTCTTTCCATTTTTTGCAACCTCTTTAATTTCTTTCAGCAGTGATTTGTAGTTCTCATTATAGAGGTATTTCACCTCCTTGGTTAAATTTATTCCTAGGTATTTTTTTTTTTTTTGGTAGTTACTGTAAATGAGCATGCTTTCTTGATTGCTTTTTTTGCTACTTTATTGTTGAAGTATAAAAATGCTATTGATTTTTGTAGATTGGTTTTGTATCCTGCAAATCTATTGAAATTGTTTATCAGCTCTAAGAGTTTTTTGCTAGAGTCTCTAGACTTTTCTATATGTTGGATCATGTCATCTGTAAACAGTGACAATTTGACTTTGTCTTTTCCAATCTGGATGCCCTTTATTTATTTCTTTTACTTGCCTGATTGCTCTGGCTAGTACTCCCAATACTATGTTAAATAGGAGTGGTTGAGAGTGGGCATCCTTGTCTTGCTCCTGTTTTTAAAAGAAAAGCTTTGAACTTTTCCCCAGTCAGGGTGATATTGGCAGTGGGTTTGTCATATATGGCTTTTATTGTGTTGAGATGCTTTCCTTCTATACCTAATTTGCTTAGAGTCTTTATCATGAACTCTGTCAAATGCTTTTTCTGCATCTATTGAGATAATCATACCGTTTTGTTCTTGATTTTGTTGGTATAGTGTATCACTTTTATTGATTTGCACATGTTGAACTACCTTGTACCTCTGGGATGCATCCCACATGATCATGATGTATATCTTTTTGATGTGCTGCTTTGTTCTCTTTGCTAATATTTTTTTGAGGATTTTTACACCTATGGTCATCGGGGATTTTTGCCTGTAGTTTAATTTTTTCGTATCTTTGTCTGGTTTTGGAATCAGGATGATGCTCACCTCATAAAATGAGTTTGGGAGAATGGCCTCTGTTTCCATTTTTGGAATAGTTTAAAAGGATTGGTATTAATTACTCTTTAAAGGTTTGGTAGAATTCAGTAGTGAAGCCATCTGGTCTGGGATTTTCTTTATTTGGAGACTGCTGGTTACTGCTTATTATTGGCCTGTTTAGGTTTTCTGGAAATGTATCCATTTCCTCCAGGTTTTCAAATTTGTTGTTGTAAAGTTGTTCATAATAGTCTCTAATGATTCTTTGTATTCCTGTAGCATCAGTTTTAATGTCTCCTTTTTCATTTCTGATTTTTGTAATTTGGGTCTTGTCTCATCTTTTTAGTTAGCATAGCTTAAAGTTTATCTATTTTGTTTATTTTCTCAAAAAAAACCTTTTTGTTTCAGTGTTCTTTTGTATCTTTTTTGTCTCTCTTTTTTTTTTTTAAGGTCTGCTCTGGTCATAATTATTTCTTTCCATCTACTAGTTTTAAGATTGAATTGCTCTTGTTTTTCTAGTTCTTTGAGATGTAACATAAGGTTGTTTATTTGAAGTCTTTCTATTCTTTTGATGTAATCATGTATTGCAATGAATTTTCCTCTTAATACTGCTTAAACAGTATCTCACGGGTTTTGTATGATATGTCTTTATTTTCATTAGTTTCAAGAAATCTTTTGATATCCTATTCAATTTCTTCTTTGACCTATAGGTCATTCAGGAGCATGTTGTTTAACTTCTATGTATTCATATAGTTTCCAAAGTTTCACTTGTTATTGATTTTTAGTTTTAATCTGTTGTGGTATGAAAAGATACTTGAAATGATTTCAGTTTTTTAAAATTTGTTGGGACTTGATTTGTGACCTCGCATGTAGTCTTATCCTGTAGAATGTTGCTTATGCTGATGAGAAGAATGTATATTCTGTACTTGTTAGATGAAATGTTTTGTAGACATCTGCCAGGTCCAGTTGGTCTAAAGTGTAGTTTAAATCCTGTGTTTCTTTGTTGATTTGTTGCCTAGATGATCTACCCAATGTTAAATGAGGGGTGTTCAGGTCCCCATCTATTATTGTATTGCAGTCTATCTCTCTCTTTAGGTCCAATAGTTTTATTTTATATATCTTGGTCCTCCAATGTTAGGTACATATATATTTATGATTATTATGTCTTCTTGCTGGACAGATTCCCTTTATCATTAT
Source organism: Galeopterus variegatus (assembly GCF_000696425.1). Taxonomy (NCBI): domain Eukaryota; kingdom Metazoa; phylum Chordata; class Mammalia; order Dermoptera; family Cynocephalidae; genus Galeopterus; species Galeopterus variegatus. The sequence continues at coordinate 17,080 of NW_007742552.1, forward strand.
ATAATGACCTTGTTTCTTTTTATATATTTTGGTTTAAAGTCTATTTCATCTGATGTAAGAATAGCTATTCCTGTTTGGTTTTGGTTTCTCTTTGTGTGGCATATCTTTTTCCATCCCTTCACTAATAGTAGGTGTGAATCTTTACAAGTGAGGTGAGTTTCTTGTAGGCAACATATACTTGGGTCTAGTTTTTTAATTCATTCAGCCAGTACTTGTCTTCTGAGTGGGGAATTCAATACATTTACATTTAGGGTTGTTATTGAAATGTATTGTCTTACTCTGGGCACTTTATTGATTTTTGTATGGTTGTTTCAAATAGCTTTTGTTCCTTTTTTTTCCTTTTGTTGTTTGTCTTTGGAGTTTACTGGGTTTTCAAGGTGATAAGATAGAGTTCTTAGACTTGACATTAAAAACATGATCCATTAAAAAAATATTTTTATAAGACATATAAATATATTTGTAAACATATATGTTTCAAAAATTTGTATGTCATAAAAAAATGTCTAACATCATTAGCCACTAGAGAAGTGCAAATTAATCATAATGAGATATCACCACACACCTATCAGAATACTAAAATAGAAAAGTGACAACATCAAATTCTGGAAAAGAGGTGGAGAAACTGGATCACTCATACATTGCCAGTGGGAATGTATAATGGTAAAGCCACTCTTGCAAACAGTTTGGTAGTTTCTCAAAAAACTGAACATATAACTACCATAAGACCCAACAATTGCACTCCTGGGAATTTATCCCAGAAAAATTGAGACATATTCACACACAAAAAATGTTCATACAATAATTTATGCCAGCTTTATTTATAATAGCCAAAACCTGGGAATGACCCAGATGTCCTTTGATGGCTGAAAAGTTAAATGAATTAGTATATCTACATGATGGGATACTACTCAGCAGGAAAAGAAACAAACTACTGATACATGCAACAACCTGGATGAATCTCTAGAAAAGTATAATGGATGAAATAAGCCTATTCCAAGAGGTTATATACTGTATGATTCTACTTATATAATATTCTTGAAATAACAAAATTATAGAAATGGAGAACAGATTAGTGGTTGCTAGGAGTGATGAAAAAGATGGGAGGTGAGTGGTGTGGCTATAAGGGGCAACATGAGGGATTCTTGTGGTGATGGAAATGTTCTGTATTTTGACTATATCAGTGTCAATATCCTGGTGGTGATATTGTACTATAATTTTGTAAGATGCTATTACTGGAGGAAACTGGATAATGGGTACACAAGATCTGTCTGTATTATTTTGTACATGCATGTGAACCTACAGGTGTTTCAAAATAAAACATTTTAATACTTTAATAACAGACCCATAACTGACCCCTAGAGATTAAAACTACAATGTATAAGATAAAAAATACATTGGATGGAACTAATGTCAGATTAGACATTGAGTGAAAAAAGATTAGTAAACTTAAAGCCAAGCAGTAGAAACCACATAAAATGAAACAGAGGGAAAAAAAAGATATTTCAAAAAAATAATAAATTGAATATCAGTGAGATGTGGAGCTACTTCAAGAGGCATAATGTATATGTACTAAAGTCTCCAAAAGAGAGGAGAGGGAGGGTGAGACAGCTAAAATTTTGAAAAAAAAATGGCTGAACATTTTACAAATTCAAGGAAAACTATAAACCCATAGATCTAAGAAGTCAACAATCCCCAAACATTATAAACATGAAGAAAATAACAGCAAGGCAAATCAAAAGCATAATACTCAAATTCAGTGATAAAGAGAATATCTTTAAAAGTAGCCAGAATTAAAAAAAAAAAAAAAATGACATTACAGACAGCACAAAGATAAGGATGACAGCAGATTTCTCAGCAGGAACAATGCAAGTGAGATGGCAGTAGAGCCCCATCAGTAAAGTACTCAAAGGAGAAGGGAAAAAACAATCTGCCAAATGAAAATTCTCTACCCAGAAAAATATCTTTCCCTATTGAATAGAGGCAAACTACACTTTTCCAGATAGTATTTAGCTATAAAGACTTCATCACCAGCCAACCTGCATTCCAAAAAATATTAAAGGAAGTCCTTCAGGCACATGATGCCAGGTGGAAATGTATGTCCACACAATGAAGAGCACTGGGTAAATACATACTTTTTTCTTATCTTTTAATTTCTGCAGCAAATAATTTTTTTAAAAAATAAAAACAATATAGTGTGCAGTCTATGACATATGTAAAAGTAAAATCTGTGACAATAGTACAAAGATTGGGATAAGAGATTCAATATCTACTTTTGCAAATAAGTGACATATACAACATGGATAAATCTCAAAATAATTATGCTGAGTGAAAGAAAGCAAACCGAAAAAGAATACATATTATATGATTCCATTTATATAAAATTTTAGGAAATATAAACAAATGTGTTGAGATAGAAAAACAGAAAGGAGGTTAGTGGTTGATTGAGGATGAGCAGAAAAGTGGAGGACAGGGAGGGGTGGATGGATGACTCCGGAGAGGAAGTGTTCTTCTTCCACTATCCAGCTGCTTGTGGGACTTACATTGCACTCTCTCACTGCACTGCGTCTTCACTCAGGACCTTCCTTCATCTGCAAACACCTGCCACCGTCTGCACATGCTTGCCACTGTCTGCTTTCTCTCAAATCTCCCCTCACTCTTCCGAGATCAGACTCAGCCTCATTCCCTTAAGCTCCACATGCCCTCAGTGTTCCACCCTCTTTTGCATTTTTTTGTAGTTTTATCTTAGAATTTACCATATTATATTGGCATTATCTGTTTATATTTGGACCACAAAATTTATGGCTATTGGAGGTTCTAAGATGGCGATGGGTCTGGAGCGGCTGTGACAGGAGACAGCACGATCCTGTGAGCCGTGCGCTGTGATACCAGAGTATTGATTGCATTTCCAA
>NW_007742552.1:20925-21364 GCF_000696425.1 Galeopterus variegatus
GTCCTTCATTTTTGAGGCTGAATGATATTCCATTGTGATGGTTCAAAACAATACACATTTCTCTTTCAACAACGATCCTACATCGACAAACAAGCAGCAGCAGGTTCGAGGTTTTGGGGCTGACTCAGAGGAGGACTCCTGAGAGTGCCCAAGCCCGGCTGCGGGAACGAGCGATTAGCCCAGACAACAAAGGCCAGGAAAGCCAGCAAAGGACGGCGCAGAGGCAGAGTGAAGCGCGCCAGACCAGCCCAACTCTGCGACCTCTGTGAGTCACCCCCAGCCCAGCCCCACTTGCGGGGCGAAGCCCGACTGCTCCCCGCCTGCCTGGCCCCCACCCACCATACCAGGCTAGGCGCCCACACCAAAGCTGCCTCCATCTTCTCGGGTGGGGGTGGAGAAGGCCAGCTTAGGGAGGGCAGGACAGCCATCTCTGTTTGGC
>NW_007742553.1:0-331 GCF_000696425.1 Galeopterus variegatus
GGTGGGGCAGAGAGACTCTCATGTGCTTTCCTTTTAAAGCCCCTACACACTTCGGATAAAAATTATTGTTAGCCCAAATATTTATTTCAGAGAGTGAATGTCACTTTGGAATGTAAAAGAAGTGGGAGAAAGTCTCAAGTTACACATTTATGGTAACATTAATTTAGACCTTCTGTTCCATAAGTTTAACAGATCTTTTCTCTCTGGTTAAAAGACAGTGAGGACTTACTGAAGCGAGACACGAGGGATAAAGCAGAACATTTTATTAAAAGTTAAAATAAAAGTGCCAACAATCCAAAGTTTAAAGAAAACCATAGCCTGACAGAAAGTG
>NW_007742553.1:5007-6670 GCF_000696425.1 Galeopterus variegatus
GGCGGTTTACAAGGGCCCGGAACGCTGCTGGCCGCTCCCAAATCAACTCTGGACACTCAGGATCTTGCTACTTAGATGCCTGGGGACGGAGGGTGCTGGGGAGAAGAGAGAAAAAGTAGCCATACAGGTGGTCACGCGACAGCCACAGAGAATTCATGTGATGGGGAGGGAAAGAAAAGCCCAGGGAAAGCGAGGTCAGAGGGCACGGTGGGCTGTTTTGGGGCGGGGGCGCTCAGAGGATGGAGGGAGGCTTGCAGCACGCGCAGGGCACGAAGGACGGGGGTGAGCAAGGAAGAGAGGAGTTATTCCAGAGCGTCTGTCTAGACCCTGCAAACACAGAGCACAGTGGAGTTACTGGCCGAGGCTTGGAGCAGAGAGGCTCTTCTTCAGGGCCACTTGGTGGCCTGCACCTGGCTTGGAGAGAGGACACAGACCAGGGTGCTTCAGGATGCCTGGTGGCTGTCGCGCCATAGCGCCTGAGGGCCCTTCTGCTCAAGCTTTACTTTTAAGAATGCAGAGCGATTTCTTAGCATCATTTTCCTTTCATAATAGTTATGACATAAATATATACGTATTCACTCCACAAACTTTCATCGTGTACCTGTCTGTTATGTGCCAGTCATCATGCGGAGAGCTGAGGCCACCAAGGGGAGCAGGCAGCCAGGTGTCTGGGCTCTCCGGACACACGTCCTGGTGTGCAGGGAGGAGGGAGGCTGGTGCCCAGGTAGGTGGAAGGAGCAAGATGTTCTGCAAGTGAGGAGCCAAGCAGAGGGAGGTTGTATTAGTCCGTTTCTATCGCTTATAACAAAATACCTGGAACTGGGTTCTCTGTTGAAAAAATAAAAGGCGAAACTTACCGCTTACAGTTTCAGAGGCTGGGAAATCTCAAGTCCAGGGAACTCATCTGGTGAGGGTCGTCTTTGGTGGTGGCTCTACAGCCACGCGAGTGTCTCACGTGGCAGAAAATGGTGGGGCAGAGAGACTCTCATGTGCTTTCCTTTTAAAGCCCCTACACACTTCGGATAAAANCGGGGAGACACGTGAGTGTTAGGGTCCCTTTTTCCAGGAACACTCGTCATTCACCATCCTTGCCCCTCCTTCCTGCCCACAGCCCGTCTGTTCACGCATGCCTTCATCCTTTCATCTTAGCCATGAACACACATGTGAAGGTGCTCTGGTGGGTTTGGGAATATAAAGTTAACCAGCGTCGTTGACTGTTGTTGAGGAGCTCAGTTCTGTTAGTAAATTCTGCCTCGGATGCCTCCCCAATCTGGGTGGTCCTTTTTCTTGTCCTCTCCACCCTAGTTCAAGCACTTAGGAGAGTGTTACAGTGATTTCTAGATTGTCTCCCTAACTCTGTGCGTGCCCCTGCCAGCCTGTCCTGCTGGGAAAAGAATGAGAAAGTGCATGTTTTCGTCGCCTTGTCTCCTGCCGCCTTGTTCCTGTTCTCTCCTCCCATTGNTATTTAAATACCATTCTTGGAGAGTGTGCCCATTGTGAACACTTTGCACTTTTGTTAATGTCTTTAAAATGTAATATATGAGCATTCAACTTCGCTTAAATTCTGCGGAACCCATAATTAATATTCATTTGAATCACTCTGCATGTCTATGTCACGCTTGGTAGATCTATGTTTTCTCTGTGGACATATGACAAATTACAT
>NW_007742553.1:8891-10046 GCF_000696425.1 Galeopterus variegatus
AAAGTGCATGTTTTCGTCGCCTTGTCTCCTGCCGCCTTGTTCCTGTTCTCTCCTCCCATTGTCTCCGATCCTCGCACAGCAGAATGGAGCAAGCGAGCAATCCTGCCTCCCACTGTCAGGACGAGGGGGCATGGATGGACCCCCCACTGACACGAAGATGGGATCAGAAGGCTGGGACGTGGCTGTAGTGGACGTAGAGGACAGGAGTTTGGGACAGAAAGGAAACTGGTGTGAACTGTAGGGACATAGAACAGTACGGGGGACTGATGGGAGGTTAATGCATATTATGTTCCTTTCCCTATCTTTGCCTTAATGCATATTATGTTCCTTTCCCTATATTTGCCTGTTCAGGAGATTTCAGCAGGTGTTTCCATTATTTCTCTAGACTTTCTGAGTCTGATTCGTGGTGGTGGCGTTTGATGTAAAACCTTGCTGACATGGAACCTAAGGAGAGAATGTGAAGGTCATTTTGGTGAAGTTGTTTTGAACAATTGCAAATGAACATTCTTAATAGGGGGTGTGAGGTTTGTCCCTCTCCAGTCACAGTGTTTTCTTTGAACATTTTATTATAATAATATTTATGATTTTTATATAGTCATTATTATCAGTTGAATGATTTCTTAATATTTGGTAGAGTAGATATACAATAACTTATTTGGCTATTCCACTAACATTTACACTACTTCCAATATTTTTAAAAATTTAGTTGTACGTATTTGTGGGGTACCTGTGTGGTGTCAATATGGTGTATATTCTGCACCATGACTCACGTAGGGTAGATAGCATAGTCTTGTACCCGTTAGTTCACCACTTCTCGTCCCCACACCTCCGCTTCCATCCCAGCCTCTGGTAACCACTATTCTACTCTCTACTTCTATGAGAACCAATTGTCTTTTTTTTTTGACCACCTGAGGGAGGTCATGCAGTATTTGTCTTACTTCATTTAACATTGGGAGTCTCCAGTTCCATCCATGTTGCTGAAAATGACAGTATTTTTTTTATAGCTGAATAGCATTTCATTGTGCATATATACCACAGTATTTTTACCTACCCATCTGCCGACAGGCATTTAAGTTGATTGCATCTTCTGGCTGTTGTGAATAGTGCTGCAGCGAACATAGAAGTGCAGGTGTCTCTTCGAAATACTGATTGCAT
>NW_007742553.1:11974-12557 GCF_000696425.1 Galeopterus variegatus
GCTCACTGTCTGCTCTCTCCCATCTTCACACGCACCCACAGCTCTACAGCAACACGTTCCAGCATGTTTTAAAAGATAATCTGTGAAAAATGGCTTCCTTGGTCTACCAGCTCCCAGAACATGATCATTAAGCCCCATTTTAGAGAATCACTGTACGAGCACCGTGAAGTCCTGCAGTAAAGGAAACTTTATGCAAACCAGTGTTATTAAACTCTTCTTTTTTTAAATTTAGTATTTATTTGCATCTCATAGGACTAGGTTTTGAAGGAACCCACTTTGGAAAACATAGTTTGAGCCAGTGCACATAAGCCAGCCCTATTTCAGTGCCTATAGGACACCAGGAGGAAAAGGCTGGGCTGGAGTAAAGTAACGAAGGAAAGAAGAAAAGCCGAGGGTGGGACCTTCCAGGAGAGCCACCAAAAACAGCGACACACAGCTGCTAGTGAGAAAGGCACACTCTTGCTGAATGGAAAAATAGATCTACAGAGATATGTCTAGTAGAATGGCAAGTTACTCATCTAATATTTAAATACCATTCCTGGAGACTGTGCCCATTGTGAACACTTTGCACTTTTGTTAATGT
>NW_007742553.1:13540-17225 GCF_000696425.1 Galeopterus variegatus
AAAAGATACTTCAGAAGAAAGAAAAGAAACTAACACACAGGCCAGGCTGCATGGACAGTGCGTGGTAAACTTGCTTATCCCGTGTGCTGATGAATAAATTTTGGTTTAGTTGTGTTACCGTATTATTACTGTTTGTGACCTTTATCCATCCAATCTTCTAATCCCTCATATTTTCCATTCTTAGAAAAAATATTTCCTGTGACCATGTACTCTATTTTACTAATTAAGTATTTTGAATTACTTTGGTAAAATTATTAACATATGGTAATCATGTAGTAATTACATATTTCAGTAATGCTCATGGTATATGGAAATATACTCGAAAACTCTTGCTGTGCAAAAAATTTCTTTGCCTCATCTAGGAGGTAACATATTTAGAAAAAGTTAGTCTTAGATTGTTACAGAAGATTGCTCGAAGAGGTGTAAGCTTTCTAGTAAATATTTTTTGTGTTGTTTCCAGAGGATATAAAACAAAGACGATTAGTTAGGATTCCTCTCGGTATCGACCACCACTCATGTTTTCAAACGTACCTGGGATTTGTTTTAATCAGGCATGGTAAGACACACAGACACAGAGATGCCTGTCATGAATGAAGAAGTTTATCTTCACAGGTCCCTGGAAATAGGAGGCACGGCACACCACGCAGGCCACACAGGAAAATGTCGCATGAACTTTCATTGTGGTTTCCACAGGAGAGACAAGGCCAGGAAGTGAAGTAGGCTTAGCATTGGCTAGTTTGAATATTTTCAGTGGACTGTGGTGCTAAGGGCTGTCTCTGGTTGTCTGGTACTGGCCCTGGGGTGATTGGGGCAGGGGGATGTTGGCCCTGAGCCTGAGAGCCCAATAGAGGAGGTGGTAGGTAGGGTGTGGGTTTCATTTTGGTTGGTTTGCAAATGAAAGGTGAGCTTGCAGGTGAGTCCTTTACTCTCTGTAGGAATTGGCTAGCCCTGGGAGGAGGCAGTCCCTCCAGGGTCAGCACCACCCCAGATGTCAGCATCAGAATATAGAAAATTAAAGGTGTGATTAATATAACCCACAGGACACAATTCGACCTCCTTTGCCAGCTTTGCCTGTGGCCTCTGTCATCTGCTCCTGCCTGTGATGTGCCTGGGCTTCAGCCAACTCCCGGTGGGCAGGTGTCAGACCTCATCTGGGAGGCTTTCCTGCTATTGACCCCTCCCCGTCCCCTTTAAATGGTTCCTACGTTGCTGCAGTTATTCTCACTTTGTTCTCTTGCTTCTCTGACCAGTTCTTTCTCTCCCTCAACTCCTCTTCTTCAGCCGGCCTTTAAGCACCCTGTGGTTCCATCCTCATCCGTGGGTTGTTCACTCTCAAAGTGCTCCTTGTGTACTTTGCTAGTTTCGGCTATTGTCTCTGATCCCAAAATGTATCTCCTTCCCTTTTCTTTTCCTTTAGATTCATATCCACTCTCTGCTGAGTGTCTCCACTACAGGAATCTCGAACTTGACCTTTCCCTGTCTGTCCCTGTGCTTTGGTCTTCAAACCTGCTCTCTGTCCTTTATTTCTGGTCAGGCAGGCTTTTGCTTCTTGGAGGCTGTGCTTCTAGAGTGGTGTAAATCACTGCTGGGTTTACAGCCCTCCGGGATTTTCCAGTGGCTCAGTTTGTTGATAAGGCTGCATAATCCAACAAGAACATCATTAGAGCTGGATCCTGTGTTTTCTGCTAGCACTAATCTACTGTCATTTGGTTGTCATTCTTAATAACTGATTGCCCATAAAAATCTTATCTCAGTATAAAATGCTGTGCATCTATTTGTTTTTGAAATGTTTTAGCATTTTTATAAGAATCTCATTTGTCTTTTTAAGTTTCTAGGGGAATGATAATTTTAAATCTGGAAGGGGGATTAACTAGATTAAACCAGAAACTGAATAAATCATTTTCATGAGATCAGTCTTCAAATAAAAATGGCTAAAGTTTAAATTAAACATGAATTGGCCTGTGGTTTAAAACCAGAAAGAAATCTACTTTGCAACATGATTTTGTAATTTTTCAAGTTCTCTGTACTCATTTAATGTTTTGTCCTTTGGTAAACATGCAGTATAATGTTAGAATTTTGTCATAATATTTTACAACATAGGACTTAGAAAGGATTTTAGAGGTTATTTAGTTTGTCATCCTCACCTTATAAATGAACAATCCTGAAGCGTCTTTGGAGTTGTCTGGCTTGACACAGAAGTTTGCTTTGGTTGAGAAGGTGAAGGCAGAGCCTGTCCAGTCTTAGGAGAGGACTCAGTGCCCGTGGGGTACAGAGTACGATTTGATATGACTCTATGTTTGAACTCAGATTGTTTTAAATGATTTTTATGTGGTCTTTGTAATGTCAACAGTGAAATATCACACATACTGTACATGACAAAAATATATTTTATCAAGCACCATAGTACAATTTTAGAAATAATTTAAACACCAGGTATATTAAAAATCGGGGTGCTCATTCACACCACACACATATGTCCTCGCTCTGTCAGCTCAGAGGGGCTGGGAGCAATGACATCCTAGGAGCAAGGAGCATGCCCGGAGCCGGGATCTGGGTATCTAATACCATCCTACGATAAAAGGAACAAGTGCTCCTTGGAGGAATGGTTGACACTAGGACTAGGACAGGAAATAACACAGGATGAGCCTGGAGCATCTGGTAGTGCCAGAAAGTAAAAAATGGTAAAAATACAAAACAGTAACAACGACAACAACAAAACCCCCACAATGACAGGAGTATGTCAAAGAGACACAGGAGCCAACTAAGAGTTGCCAGTGGCAAAAGCTGGAACCATCTAAGCAACAAACTAACTAAAGTAGTGTTGGATTATAACCCAAAGTATGAAATAAATATCCACGAGTCCATGCTGGTATAAGAAAGTGATTGAATAAATAGGTAAATAAATAAATAGGAGGAAAGAGACAAACCTCCCCTGCAGGAGAATCTAAACAATTCAGGTAGATACTCCGCCCTCAAGGCAGGGCAGGTAAGTCCCACTTCCGAGTGTGGGCTGAGCGGAGTGACTTCCTTCCAAGGCGCAGTGTGGGGAGGGCAGAAGAGGAAGCTCGCAGCCCGGCAGATGCTGCTTCCACCAGGTCATCCGGGTCAGCATCCACAGTGACTTGTCATATTGATAGTATCCGTCCTTGATGTGATGTGATGAGAAGGGCCCTCACCTCTGTGGTCTTCTTCCCAAAGCCATGACCCCAGCCTAGTCAGGAGAAAAGCATCAGACAAATTCCAGCTGAGGGACATTCTTAAAATGCTTGAGATGAAACAAGGACGGGGCATTCATGCAACCACACATCTCAGTACCTGACGCCTCAGGAAGCCGGTGGCAGAGGCTCATTGTGAAAACTGTGGAGGCTGTTTCCTGGGAGGCGACAGCTAGAACTCAGCCTGTGCATACTTAGTGCCCAGTGTACTTTCTGATTTCTTTCTTCTTTCTGTACAATGTAATTACAAACTAAAATAGGCTGCAAATGACGTGAAATGTACTGTCATTATTCTTGCCCAGGTGACATTGTGGCACATTTTATTTTGTTATGACAGCTATTGAGAAGATTAGCAGCTTGTTTTTGATGCCGTGGTGATCCCGACAATGTCAGCATCAGTGTTCAGAAGTACCAAGGGGAATGTTTTCTCTGGACAGGGAAGACACCTCACACCGCATGGTACACCAGGA
>NW_007742553.1:18604-19246 GCF_000696425.1 Galeopterus variegatus
CCCCCGCTCCCCTTCAGAGCATGATGTTTATTGTCCTGTAATTGAGAAATGGGAATCTGGTATTTCACTTCTATACCAAGATGTCAGTCAGATCTTCCATTTTTCATTGTGATGTGAGTAAAGAATTAGGCTTTGACTCTGACAGAGTAATTTAGATCAATTCAATTTCATGTTGGAAAAGCAGCTGTTCACAGAGGTGGGTACTTAAGCACATAGGTATAATCTTTGTATAATAATTTTTGTTGTCCTGAGATAGTCAAAAATGTCTGATATATCAACATCATCATAGTTGGATTATACTATTTCACTAAAGTTTGACAATTTTCATTTCTCTTTTTTATTCACAGTTTCAATATAATTTGAGAAAGGAAAAATTAACTGATTTGTTCAATAATTCTAGGNGGAGGAAAAAGAACCAATCAATGTGACATACATAAAAGGAAAGAAATTTGGTGGTTAAGGACACATATGAAATGTCTAAGCAATATTGTTTGAAGACAAACAGCAGGGAATATGGTGTTGTATTCAATAAGTAGAACAAATACTGAGATGAAAAGCTTTATGTTTCATTAAATACAGAAGGGCAGTGAAAGGCAAAGATTTGGAGAAAGAGGACAGATGAGGCTCAGGGAAAGTAGAAAG
>NW_007742553.1:20983-21411 GCF_000696425.1 Galeopterus variegatus
ATTACTTCTGTAAAGATCCTGTCTCCAAATACAGTCACATTCTGAGGTATTGGAGATTAGGGTTTCAATATATGCCCTTTCATGGGACACAATTCAGCCCGTAACGTAGGCATATGAAATATTTTATTTTTAAAAAATGATGTATAAGCAAATTACAGTGACTTCTGACACTGGTTTTAGGAAGGCTTAATACCTATGCCTGTGTTATGTTAGGGACTTTGCAGTAACTAATTTACTAATCTGTTATCAGTCAGGTGCTGTTATTACACCCAGTTTGCAGACACTGAAACTGAAGCACACGGGATGTGCTCGCCCAGTGCTGTGAAGTCAGGAGTGGTGGCCCTGGCCCTGGGACAGGCATTCAGCTCCAGGCAGTCACTTTAGCTGGCAGACATGCCAGGAATTGTAAAAGTGGTGCTCCTCAACTT
>NW_007742553.1:23235-23952 GCF_000696425.1 Galeopterus variegatus
ACTGCTCTTAATGCATGAATTCTTTTTTCTGCACCGAGTTTGAAGTGTTGGTGTGGCTGGAGGTGGGAAGGTAGGAGAAATGAGTAGTTTTTCTTCCTTTACTAAAATCAGAGACTTTCCGGAGAACTGGGGTGGGCCCTGCTCCAGGAAGAGGATGGTCTGCTTAAAGGATGCAGGACAGTTGTGGGCACAGGGCATGAACACTTTTTGTGTTGAATCAAGGTTAATTGTTAGGGGATTTGTTTGAGTTTCTTCGTTTGTTTTAGATTTTCTACTTTAATTGACAGTGGGTCTCTTGAAGTCGCACATATCACTTAACTCACTTGGTCACCTAGTAGTTGGTGACAAAGGGCCTGAAATTCTCTGAGCTGGAAATGAGGCTCTTCCCACCACACCCCAAGGCATGTGCTAGACTTTCAACTACGGTCTAGGCCATTGCCTACTTTTAAAGTCAAAGGAAATGACTTGGGCTTACAATAAATAAGTAAAATAATGAACCAAAGTATAAAATCTTTTCTATTGTGCTGCTTCATTAGTTCAATCTACCTATGGTTGACTATAACTCAAAATATGACATATTTGCTTTACATGTTTGTCATATTTTCACTATCTTGAATGAAAATTTTAATTCATCACCCACGATGACTAAATTAGTCTTTTTTTTTTCCTTTTTGTCTTTTTTTGTGACCGGTAATGGGATCGCAACCCTCAGTGTCG
>NW_007742553.1:25776-27395 GCF_000696425.1 Galeopterus variegatus
CTCCAGGGAAGTCTGTCACAGTCTCCCTGGAAAGGTAGGTTCCCCTTGACATTTGCTCCATAGCACCTTATGCTTCTCACTTCCGAAAATGCACCCCAACTTTTTATTTGTTCCATATCTGTCTTGGCCACTGGACCGCAAGCTCCAAGGGAGGGGGAATTGGTCTTTTTCCCCAGTGTGTCCCCAAGACCCTGCACATTGCCTGGACCATGGTATATGTTACACAAATATTGGCTTATTTGCTGATTGATCTCCACAAAACCCTTGGTGGCCAGGCTGCCTCTGACTCAACGCTGTTTCTGAGCAACTCGAGGAGATCCATTAGTTCAACTTAACCTTTTTAAATGCTAAACCTACAACTGATAATTGATTCTGGGCTGTTCTAGGAGGGTCCTGATTAAGCATGTTCTTTGACTTTATGGAGCAGAAACTTGGAGGCTGTGTTCTAGAGTTCGAGGGTTCTTTGGATGTGGATTAGGGCCTCTGTGGCGTGAGTGAAAGCACCGGGCTGAGTCTGCACACACCTCGGCCTTAGCAGTGATAACTCAGACAAGCATGCAGACGGCATTTACTGTGCAGCAGACACTCTTCTGAGCACTTCACAAAATTAATTCAATCCCCATGATGACACTAAGTCCAAAGTAGGATTGTTATCACTTGGGGAAACCGAGTGTCTTGTTCAAGATCTCTACAAATAAATGCAGAGCCAGTTGGAAGCCAAGAATCAGGCTCCAGAGCTATGCTCTTAAAAGCTACAGTCTAATGCCTCTCTCTCATCATGGCGACTTGGTTCCTGTATGTTTGGGGGTAGCAGTTCAGTATTTGAGGAAAGGCTCTGCTGCCATAAAAACTTAAAAACTGTCTTGTTAGGGCACCGCTGAATATCCAAGTTCCTGTCAAGCAGGTTCCAGCAGACCTATGCTTTTGTCTTTGCTGGCCTGAGTCAGGAGTCTGCCTACAGTGTTTGCGTTGGTCTGTGCAGATATATGGGGAAACACTAAACTGGGGACAGGCTGGCCTGAGGAAGAAGGCAGAGGAGGGAACTAGTCTCCAGGAGCATCTCCACATGCTGGCACCGGGCTCCGTCATACAGTGGGTGACCCCTTCAGTCCTCCCACCGACCTCGACCTCGTGATGCTGTGTTCTGCTCATCTTACCCCGGGGTAGGGAGCGGGAGTCTGGGGAGGGTCTTACCAGTAGTGAGAGCTACACCTGTGCCTGAGAAAAGGTCCCCAAGGGCGGCCACTAGGCACTTTCCTGACACTGCCCTGCTCTGCTATTTTAATTGTCTTCTAAATCTCCTCCTCTTCATCAATTCTATTTTAATTGTCTTCTAAATCTCCTCCTCCTCATCAATTTTGATGTCTTCCAAAGAGCAAAAAGCAGATTCTTATCAAGGACCACTACACCACTGGCTTTGATGCAGGCTACCCTACACGAAGAGGACAGGTGCGTCAACGTCTCGCTCCTCCTGAGCTTGGAAACATCCAGCTGTGAGCCCAGCAAATCCTGCCTGGTTCGCCTCGTCGCCTTTCTCCTGTGTGTGCACGCACTCAGTGTCACTAAACTCCAGGTTGCCCCGACTTTTCCTAAGTTGATGGCATTTGCTGGGAATTCAT
>NW_007742554.1:0-670 GCF_000696425.1 Galeopterus variegatus
CATAATAATCATATACATTGTATATTGACAAAATAAAAATTTAACGAAAAAAAAAATGAAGTGAAATGAATTCTACGGAGTGTGTACACACACACACATAGATACCTATAAGTAGGTATCTAAACGCCTATGTTCCACTTACTGCGTTCTTCCTACACGCCAGTCATACAAGTCATACAGCATCTATTCAATTCTGCCAACATGCCAAGAGTAACACCCCCATTTTGTGGTGAGGATTATAGAAATCTCCATTTCAAGGCTCAGTAACCCTAAGGAACCCATGCAGGATCTAATAAGAAACCAATACCAGATCTAATAAGTGATAGAGACAAGACACAAAACCCTCAGCCACTGACTCTAAAGCCTATGCACCCTCTATCACATTCATTCATTTAGTCATTTATTCATCCAACCAACATACACTTAGTGCTTATTGTGTGCGAGGCACTGTTGTAATGACCACATTTCTATATTGAGAAAATATTTCTCAAATCAAAAGACTTACATTTTGGTAAGTGAAAGGTAGTACAAAAAATTAAAATGTGCATGCCTTATCTGTTTTTATCTGTATGTTTCTTCTGAACGTTTCTAGGAAAAGAACACACCTGTGTGCCTTCATTGTCATGTATTTATTTTAAATTTCTCAACTAGTTTCATTTATGTGCATATT
>NW_007742554.1:1468-6753 GCF_000696425.1 Galeopterus variegatus
TATTTGTTTAATGAGATATTAAATTACTGGAGATTAGGAAGTAGGTCTTATTCATTATTGAGTTCCAATCTTTAACTCGCCTGCATTGCCTGCAGTTAGGACATCAATGGGCACGTTGGCTCAGTAGAGTCCTGTTGCATGAAACAGAATTGGTATCAGGCAGGGTTTGTGGCTGCAAGCAACAGAAACCTGCCCCGAGTGATTCAAGCAGGAAAGGGATTTATTGGAGGGATGTAGCTCACAGAATCAACTTCATAACACAGGCAAGAACCAAGAGAGGTTACACAACAAAAGTACAGCCAAAGTCACAGCTGCTTATGCTGCCACCACGGGCACCACGGCTATTGGACACTCAATCTGCCACTGCTGGACACCGAGTGCTGATGTTCATTGCTAGACTACCATATCTGCTAGGACAGTACACGGTAGCAAACAGCCCAGCACCTCAATGTCTTAAACAGCAGAGGTTAATTTCTCACTCCTGGGCTGATGAAGGCTCCATCTCAACTCATGGCTCTAGAATCCCAGAGGCTAGAAAAGGGAAGGGCAGGAGGCACACTAGCTCTTAGAGCTTCATTCTGGTGTAACATTTGCTACCTCCCCCTCCCACTTCACTAATCAAAGCAAGGCACATGGCCATGCCTCATTTCTTAGGGGGTGAGGAAGTGCAATTGTATTAAGCACCCAAATGAGAATTTTTCTATTTGTGATCATGACCTCCAATACCACCTTCACCATGAAATTTTGCTCACTAGCTCTGCAGTTTGGGTCACCCACTTAAAATTCAAAATCCTGGTGGGACTGTCCCACTGGCCACAGTTGGTTCATGTCCAGTGCTTCGTTAAGAAGGCACGTGAGAGAGGGTGCACGCTAATCAGTCAAAAGACCACAAATTTGACCAAATTCTTCCCCTTCTTTTTCAGTTGAAATCTGTACTGCTGATCATTTAAGCCTGCTCCTACCAAAGTGATGCATTCTAAAAGGGATTCCTAGATTTGGGCTAACCTCTGAGCTCTTCAAGGAGACAGTGCTATTCAAGGCATATCTGTTTTCTTAAAAAGAATAAATTAATAAAGGGATGTGTCTTATTTATTCTCATGCCCTAGGACTAACCACTCAATACATATTAGTCCTCCATGTTTCCTGAAGTGCTTTTCTAGATTAAAAGCTATTGAAAAAAGTTTGGAGCCAAATAATTGGGGAAATGCTAGAGTCATTCAGTCATTCTTTGTGATGGACTGCCTCTAAGCTGGTTAATGATCCTCACCTCTTGGTATTCACACCCTTGTGTGATACCCTCCCATTGAGTGTGGGCTGGATTTATTGACTCACTTCTAACAAATAGGCTGTGACAGACTGATGGGATGCCAATCTGAGATTAGGCTGTAAGAAGACTGTGGCTCGCATCTTGAGGGCTCTTTCTTGCTATTTTGCTCTGAGGGAAGCCAGCTGTCCTGTTGGAAGCTGCCCGTGTGACAAGGAACTGAAGCCTCCAGCCAACAGCAGTGAGGACCTGAGGGCCTGCCATATGAATGACCTTGCAAGTGGATCCTCTCCAGCTGAGGTTTGAGATCCTGCAGCCCAACCAACACCTTGATTGCAGCCTGTGAAATTCTGAAACAGAGGACCCAGCTAAGCAGTACGTAGATTCCTGACCCACAGAAACTGTGAAATAATTAATGTTGTTTTCAAATGCTAAGTTTTGGAATAATTCCTTACACAGTAATAGGTAACTAGTACATTCTTTCATTCATTAGCTAAATATCTAAGAGCACTCTGTGAGGCCCTTGGGACATATTAGTGATCACAGTAGAACTGACTTCTGCCCTTATGGTGTTAATTAATTTAAACATATTTCTATGCTGCAGAAATAAACAGAGGCTTTAATATGCAAATGTTAACCAAGAATCTCTAAGAGAGGGAGAAAGTGTTCAGTGGATTTCAAACTTTTAAACTTTTTTCTTTTCTTTTCTTTTTTTGCTCTGCATTTCATAGGGTTAATGTTTTGTGGAATACACACAGGAAAATTCTCTATTAGCTAAATGACTAAATGAATTAAACTTGCAATTTTCAAGACTTAAGCTCCTCTGCAAAAATTTCAGAGTATGCCCCCCTTTGTTCATTATAGGCTTAACGGCTATTCTTTTTTTCCTGGGCCCCATGCACACTCTCACTAATTTATTTAGCAAACACTGACTGATTATCTACTATGTGGCAGGCACTGCAAGAATCAAATTGTTGCTTGGGTGATGGGGCTACTGTATTTCTGCTGAAGTATATTCGGAAATTCGCTAATTGTTTCATTTTGTGAGTAATGGTTTCAGCCACAATATTTGGGCAAAGAGCAAAGGAGAGAAAGAAAGGAATTGGCGAGTGTTATAATGAAAGCCTTGCTGGAAACAGTAATGTGTATTGAAGCAGAGCATTGTCCTCAAGGAGAGGAGACATAATCGGTATTGAAATAGTGCCTGAAACACTTCATCGGACTGTATTTAAAATGTGTAAAGAACGCTTGGAACAAATAAAGCCCTGAAAAGGTCTTTCAAATTGAAATGAATTATTGGCATGCTTTTCCCTCTGCTACGATGGCTGTCCCCACAATCGCCTGCTTCAGAGAAGAAGTGAGGGAAGCAGGGCTTTGTCTTAATCGTCTGACGTATATTAAGTGTTTTATGTGAGCAGGGGGAAGGGGACACCTCATTTATGAAACATTAAAATGGCGACCCTATTTTGTCTTTGGGGCACTGCTCCTGAGGAATTCAAGTGACATTCCCAGATTTAATGAAGTAGTAAATGTCCCCATGACCAGCCTCTCAGCTAACGATGTCCCATTCCTATTCCTGGAAGGCATTCAGGGTTTGGCTTAGAAATAAGGCAGTGCCGATGTTGGCAGAGGTAAAGAGAAGTGGGATGGACTGAAGATTTAAATGTAAAGTGTGAAGATATCAGTTGAGATAAAATACAGGATAATATTTATCCTCTTGAGAATAGGGCAGACCTTCCTAATTTACCAAACTTCAAGGGAAGAATTGACAGATTTAACAATGAGAAACTTAAAATCGAATGATAGCAAAATAAATAAATAAATTTAAAGGGAGAAAATGACAAGCCACAGATAATTACCTGCAACAGAAAGACAGAGAAAGAGTTAGTATTTTGACTCATAAATAGCTCATAAAAATCAACAAGAAAAGGACAAGCATCTTAGTACTCCCCCCACCCCCCAAAGGAAATGGCATACACAGGGAGTTCTCACAAGAAAAGTTATAAAAGACAAATGAGAAAAAAATTCAACTTCAGAGGTAACCAGTAAATGCTAGACACTGTATTGCGAGGTAATCTCGTAAAGTAGATTACGGCACAGGCTCCGGATTCAGGCTGCCTGGGTGCTGCTTACTAGTTGTGTAACATTGGGCAAGCTGCTGAAACTCTGTGCCTCAGTTTTCTTATCTGTAAAATGAACATTATAGAGTTGTAAGGTTTAGACAAGTTTGATATACGTCATACACTTGGAATAGTACCTCGCACATGGGAAATGAGGTACAGGCACTCTCCTGTACTGCGGGAGGAATATAAACTGGTCCAATCTTCTTGGAAGATTATTTAGCATCATGCACCAAGCTCTTAGAATGCTGCCCTGCCTTGGACCAAATTCCACTGGAGGAATTTTTTCCCAGGGAAATAAGAAGTTGAGTATATAAAGAAATAGCCATAAAGATATTTTTTCAGAGCCGTATACATTTATGTAATCCTGGAAAGAACCCAAATGTCCAACAACAAATAGGTTAGTTGAGCAAATTATTGGACATCCATTCAGTAGAATTCTTTGTAGTCATTACAGGTGATGTAAACAGAACCACTAGAAAGGGCATTTGGAGGACAATTGGAATATGAACTATATATNGTTCTCACAAGAAAAGTTATAAAAGACAAATGAGAAAAAAATTCAACTTCAGAGGTAACCAATAAATGCTAGACACTGTATTGCGAGGTAATCTCGTAAAGTAGATTACGGCACAGGCTCCGGATTCAGGCTGCCTGGGTGCTGCTTACTACTTGTGTAACATTGGGCAAGCTGCTGAAACTCTGTGCCTCAGTTTTCTTATCTGTAAAATGAACATTATACAGTTGTAAGGTTTAGACAAGTTTGATATACGTCATACACTTGGAATAGTACCTCGCACGTGGGAAATGAGGTACAGGCACTCTCCTGTACTGCGGGAGGAATATAAACTGGTCCAATCTTCTTGGAAGATTATTTAGCATCATGCACCAAGCTCTTAGAATGCTGCCCTGCCTTGGACCAAATTCCACTGGAGGAATTTTTTCCCAAGGAAATAAGAAGTCGAGTATATAAAGAAATAGCCATAAAGATATTTTTTCAGAGCCGTATACATTTATGTAATCCTGGAAAGAACCTAAATGTCCAACAACAAATAGGTTAGTTGAGCAAATTATTGGACATCCATTCAGTAGAATTCTTTGTAGTCATTACAGATGATGTAAACAGAACCACTAGAAAGGGCATTTGGAGGACAATTGGAATATGAACTATATATTAGTAGATAAATTTGAATGGATTTCAAAAAGTTTGTGGGAAATGGAATTAAGAGAAAAAATTAAGAATCCAAACTTTATTTCTCAATATGAGCACCAAGTTTAGGACACTTTTGTAAACAATGATACAAGCCATTTAGCCCATTCCTAAAGAACTGAGGGTCCTGGGGATTTAACCATGTCAATGCAGTCCTCCTTTAAAGATTTTTTTAAGATTAGGAAACAAAAAGAAATCAGAAGGAGCCAGACTAGGACTGGAAGGTGGATGCCTAATGATTGCTCATCGAAACTCTCCTAAAATTGCCCTTGTCAGATGACAGGAATGAGCAGGAGCATTGTCGTGGTGGAGAAGGACTCTGGTGAAGCTTTCCTGGCATTTTTCTGCTAAAGCTTTGACTAACTTTCTCCAAACACTCTCATGATAAGCAGAAGCCTCCAGAAAGTCAACAAGCAAAATGCCTTAAGCATCCCCCCAAATTGTTGCCATGATCTTTGCTCTTGACCAGCTTACTTTCACTTTAACTGGACCACTTCCACCTCTTGGTAGTCATGGCTTTGATTGTGTGTTGTCTTCAGGATCGTACTGGTGAAGCCATGTGTCATCTCCTGTTACAATTCTTCAAAGAAATTCTTCAGGATCTTGATCCCGCTTGTTTAGAATTTCTATTGAGTGTGTGTGAGAGTGTGTGTGTGTGTATGTGTGTGTGTGTGTGTATGTATGTGTGTGA
>NW_007742554.1:7925-17554 GCF_000696425.1 Galeopterus variegatus
CAGGTATACCTTCGACTTGATGATTTCCATTCCTTTGGATATACTGTAGCAGTGCGCCACCAGGCCGGCCCCTACATTGTATATTGACAAAATAAAAAAAAATAAAAAAAAATAAAAAAAAAATAAAAAAATAAACACATAGACAATATATCTAGTGTTGGTTAATCCTTTGTTAGAACTTTAAATGATTGGATGAGTCTTAATTTGCCATTGACAGATATAGTTATCTCCTTTTGGATGCAACCTTGGTGATTATAAACTGCTTTCCAAAATTTAAATAAATCTCTTAATAGATAAAAATAAAATAAAATAAAATAAAATTTCTATTGAGAGCTCGGCTCTTGTCTGTAGCTGATCTGGGTACAATAGTTTGGGCACCCATCCAGTAGAAAGTTTGCTCAGCTTTAAGTTTTCCAGTCAGAATAGTGTAAGCTGAATCAATCGAGATGTCTATGGTGTTGTCTATTGTTTCTGCTGTTAATCATCAATCCTTTTGAATTAGAGCACAAGCAAGATTAATGTTTCCTCACAAATTGATGTGGATGGTCTGCCTCTGTGGTTGCATCTCCGACACTGTCTTGTCCCTTCTTAAAATGAGTCATCTATTTGTAAACTGCTGATTTCTCTGAGGCGTTGTCCCCATAAACTTTTTGTAAAGCATCAGTGACTTCACTATTCTTCCACCGAAGCTTCACCATAAATTTGATATTTGTTCTTGCTTCAATTTTAGCAGAATTCATATTCCTCTGATAGGGGTTCTTTTCAAACTGATGTCTTAACCTTCTCAGTGCCTCAAACTAGATCCTATTCACGCAGTTATAACAAGTTAGTACAAGTTTATTTTGGTACAAAAAAATATGAAATCCATGCATAGTTTTTTGTAATATACACCTTCCATGATCTATTTGAAGACCCCTTGTATTATTATAACATCGCTATTTCTTGGTTGTAATAATGGTTTCACAGTTCTTTGTAGGAGAATCTAAGATACATGCTGAAGTGTCATGATGTTTGCAGCTTACATTCAAATCATTTGGGAAAAAAAGAACATATATGTCATATATATTTATATAGATCAGAGAGATAGAGAGAAAGAAAATGTTAGTAATAGTGAATCTGGGTGAAGTGTGGATGGGGTGTTTAATCATTTTTCAAAATAAAAATCTGGAAAAATATAAGAAACTATTTGAGAACAGGAAAAAAGTGATATATTTTAATGAAAAAGTAGATTACAAATTAGTATATACAGTATAATGTCATTTTGGTTAGGATTAGATAACAGTCGCTGGTATTTATCCAAACTTTTCTTTTCTTTCTTTTTTTTTTTTTTTTTTTTTTTTTTTTNAAAAATCTGGAAAAATATAAGAAACTATTTGAGAACAGGAAAAAAGTGATATATTTTAATGCAAAAGTAGATTACAAATTAGTATATACAGTATAATGTCATTTTGGTTAGGATTAGATAATAGTCGCTGGTATTTATCCGAACTTTTCTATGTGCCTCTGTTCTAAGAACTTACATGCACTGTCTCACGTTGCTATAACCCTATGAGGTTATGAGGCATTGTGATTTTCTCCACAAAAAAATTAATAGATGGAAATTCAGAAGTTAAAAACTTATCTAAAAATCACACACACAGCCAGTCACTGGTACATTAACATGGGTCTTTATGACCTCAAGTCCACGCTCTTAACCACTATTTTATTGCTCCGAGAAAGGAGCAGAAAGTTGCCATAGCTACTAACCATGATATTAATTATAGCTAATAATTATTGATAAGGGCTTTAATGAAGGTATATGTTCAGGGATTTAAAGAAACAGAGCAAAGGGAGGGGCCAGTTCTATAGGTCAGGACAGGGGGAGTGTGGTAGCTCTTACCAAAGTGATAGCATTTGAGCTGGGCTTTGAAGGATGCATAGGAGAACAACAAGAAAAAATAATTAAATACAGAGGGAAAGCATGAGCAAAGGCACACACTATATTTAAGAAACTATAATTAGTTTCTCAGGAGCGTGGGGGCAGGTAACCCGCGCAGGATGGCAGCTAATGAGATTGGAAAGAGACCAGCTCTATCTCCTTGCTTACATGTACTCTTGCAAGTACATGTCTTGCAAGATCATAAATTACCTGTGTGTGTGTTGTCTTCCTGAACTGGTCTTTTGCTCATTTGTGCTCATATCCATACCTGCCCTTTTCCTGCTCTGCTTTATCTACCTTTCCTAGACTCCCCCGCTCTCCAGCTGCTTGGTAGGTTTAGCCAGAGGAAAGCACTGGCAAAAGATTGGGGGGCAAAGGGGGTAGGCAGAGAGGAGAGCCCCGGGTTTTTCTGTCCCTCTCTGTTCTGCTTCAGGTTGTGTTCCCGGCAGTGGCTGTGTCTTCCCTACAAGTCTTATCCTGCCAGGCAGCCCCTCCCAACACAGAGCTACCTCCCCCTGCTCGGCCACCATTGCAGTTCTGGCCCCTGTCAGATGGTTTGGCTTCTGGGCTCTGGTGACACCCTCTCCTCCACTGTCCCTCTGGCCTTGGGGGTGTCAGAGCCTGCCTGCCAATGCTAATTTCACAGTCACCTTCTCTCTGTCCATTGAGCTCCTCAGTTCTCCCATCCTCTCTGTAACTGACTCTATGTGTTAGACTCTTTCAGATTAAAAGACCTGGAGTGGTTCTGTCCCCTGGCTGGACTCTGACCGATACAGTCCTCACCTAGAGCAGAAGTTCCTCATGAACAGAGACTCTCTCTCCATTTTTAGGATCCACCGGGGGGGTCAGAGCAGTTACTCAGGAAGTATGCGGTGGATTCCTGTCCTCGGATCCCATCAGGAATTCTCATTGGCTCACCTCTGTGGGTGATGCATGGAGAAAGCATGGAGGACATGGGAAGTTCTTGCTACATCTTCCAGGTGCTTTGCTTGGGTTGTGGTGTAGCTTTTACTCATTCATTCACTCATTCATTCAGTCAGCAAACATGTATTGAGTGCCTGGTAAGTGTGCTTTGCTAGGTGCTGGGGACATAGCAGTGATTTCTTTTCCTTGCAAAGCTTACGTTTTAGGAGAAGATTTTGGTGCACCAATAAGCCACCGGGAAGAAAAGGCTGTCCTGTTATTCCTAGAGTCGCTGAGTGGAGTTCTGAAGTTGCCCCAACAGAGAAGCTGGTTAGGTGATGGAAACCTTCAGGTGGAAAATAACAATAATAGTATCATTTTGGGGGCAGAGTCTATGTAAGACACCTCTCCATCCACTCCAACTAGCATTTCTTGAGCACCTACTATGTGCTAGTGATGGGGTTTACAGCAGTGAGAAAGACAAATTGGTCTACACCCTCATGGATCATACAGTCTAGCTGGAGTGACAGACATTAAGCAAATGATAAAATGAACACGTGATTAAAAACTAGGACACATGCTCTGAAGGAGAACTTGTGCTATGAGAGCTGGTAATAGGAGAACTTGACCTAGCCAGGGGTTTTGGTGGTCAGGCAAGTCAGTGAAGTTCTGGCTAAGCCCTGGGGGGCCAGGTGGGTTGTGTGGTGGGGAGTGTTCTGGAGCCCTTTTCATTTGCCATCTCATTTAACACTCATACCAGAGGGGACAGAGACCCAAGAAATGCTCATTCTGTTTTCTTACTGCTCTCAGAGTGCTTGTCACCAACATTCTCAGATTTTAAAAGACCAGAATGCTTGCAGATAATGAACTTGGAAAGGTCAGCATCTCCTCCTGAGTCTGTCAATTAAATAAACTGACCTCCTATACAATCATACTCCTGATGGAGCAGAAGGCTGCATTTGTCGTAGCCAACATGATTGTTCCCGAATATTCCAGTTCACTTTCT
Source organism: Galeopterus variegatus (assembly GCF_000696425.1). Taxonomy (NCBI): domain Eukaryota; kingdom Metazoa; phylum Chordata; class Mammalia; order Dermoptera; family Cynocephalidae; genus Galeopterus; species Galeopterus variegatus. The sequence continues at coordinate 11,753 of NW_007742554.1, forward strand.
GGGTAGATGGTAAGACTGTACTTTTCTGCTCCTTTGAAGTTTGATGTGGCCATATGGTTGGCTTTAGCCAATGAAATATGAGCAGAAGTGATGTGTGTGTGTGTAACTTCCAGGTGAAAACTTTAAAAGTCAGAGTGTTACTCTTACGTCCTCCTCCCCTTTTACTGCCTTATTAATTTTGGAAGTGTGTGTTGAGATGGGGCTTCCAGCAGGCCAGGTCCCTAAGTGAATACTGTCAGTAGAGTAATCTTATTGACCCGCATTGCACATTGTAACCTGAGCAAGAAATAGACCTTTGCTGTTTTAGCCACCGGGCTTTGGGAATTGTTTGTTACTGAAGCATAACCTAGTCTATCTGACTGATACATGATTGTGTATTCTTTTCTCCTTTTTTCAGTGATAAGTGATGAGCTACTCTCAAACGGACAAACAAGGTACATTACATACATTATGTTGATGGACTCTCCTAACAACAGTTTGAGGGAAGCATTATTATCCCAGCTTTACAGATGGAAGTCAAAAGCAAGCTCACAGCAGAAAAGGTGGAAACTGGATTTTGAACACAGGACAGGCTAACCTAATGTGCATACTTTTCCCGCTGATGGTACAATGTTGTCTGGCTCCTGAGGAAGAAGAGAGAGAAGTTTATGGAGCTGGAAAGGGACAAATGTGCTTTTGCTTGGATAATGACATTTATAGCATTACATGAAATCGCTGGACTCTGATGGGAGTAGGGAGAGTTGGTATTGAGTGTTTGTGGCCCTACCTTCCCTCTTGTAGTTAATCTTACAAGTCTACTATTTTTTGGATTTCAGGAGGTAAGGCATGTCAGCTAACTGTGGTCTCCTAATTGCATCCAGGATTAAGTCCAAACTGTTTAAAATTGCTCTCAGGGCCCTTGTTGGCCTGTGCCTTCCTCTTCAGCCTCATCTCTTATGAATTCCTTCCTTTGTCTCTGAGCTCTGCAATGCTGAACTTCTCTCAGACCCTCCAAACAACTATATTCTCTTTTGCCCTGGGACCATTGCAAACTCTGCTGCTGATTTTTGGAATATTTTTCACATTTGGTGAATTCCTACTCATCCTTAAAGTCTGAATATCCATGTCATTTCTTCTAGAAACCCATCTTTGACTCACCCAGTCTGGGTTAGGAACTCCTCCTCGGAACTCCCACGGCCCACTCAATGTTCCCTCATGGTCCTGTGGCACTGGCTAAGAGAGTGAGCTTTGGAGTTGGAATGTCTGGGTTAAAATTCTGTGTCCATGACTCTGTAGCTCTTTGACCTTGGGAAAATTACTTAACTTCTTCGAACCTCAGCTTTCTCATCTGTAAAGTGGGGATGTTGCAGGGTAGGTATGTGTAAAGCACTTAAAACCGTGCCTGGCACAAAGCACATTCTCAATAAGCGTCAGAGATTACAATGATTTTCATATTAATGGGCCATAAGGAATCTGTGGGTCAGTGAATCCAGATATTGTATTACCAATCGTATATAAATAATGTTTATGCACATACGTGCACTTTTCTAGGGAGAGAGCTGATAGCTTTACCAATTTGTCAAAGGATGCATGACTCCCAAGACATGAGGAGTCACGGCTGGGAGGGCCATGCTCACATTGGGATCTGCTCAGAAAGCCTCTCAATATTAACAGGTATGACTATACCCTTTGCTTAAAACGTTGCCTTTTTAAAGCTCTTTGAGTTCTGTGACCTATCTGCTCTGCAAATGAACAAGCCTTTATGTTGACATGATGATTCTTTCAGGAGAGTGTTCGGAAGTGGGTACATACATCCCATTCTGATTTCAAGCAGGTTGAAATTAGGTGTACTCATTTATTATCTTCTACCCAGCAATAGAGTTTTCCACTCAGAAGGTGCTCACCTTACCAAAGGGGTCATTTGCATTTAGGAAACAGCTGATATTTGCAATTTATACCTTGTCATGACACACATTCATCAGGACTGACTTTATAAATCTTTGCTAATCTGATAGGCTAAATAATCCCAGTTACTTAATTTCTGTTTTTGTGGTTTTTAAAAAAATCTTTAGCATATTTTTATTGTCTACTTGCATTTCTTAGAGGATGACATATATAAGATTTGAATAGTTACTTAGGTACAAAAATGTTCATCCCAGCATTACTTACACCAGTTCATGAGCAGAAACAACCAAATAGGGAATCAATATGCCAATTAAGGTATAAATGTATGATGAAATATTTCATAGCCACAAAAAATGATATTTTGGATGAATATTTAATAGCATGGGAAAATTATTACACCGTAAGATTTGAGGAAATTTTTTGAGGAAAAATCAGACTGCAAAATAATTTACAGAATAATCTTTTTTTTTTTTTCCTTTTTGTCTTTTTTTGTGTCCGGCAACAGATCGCAACCCTCAGTGTCGCGCCCATACTGGACCGGGACCGGCAACGGGATCGCAACCCTTGGTGTTGCTCCCGAACCTCGCTCGGCCAGTGAGCGGGAACCGGTCTGTATGTAGGATCCGAACCCTCGGCGGGAGCACCACCGCACTCCCAAGCGGCGCACTGTAGCAGTGCGCCACCAGGCCGGCCCAGAATAATCTTAATTGTGTTAAAATATGTATGTTTAAAAGGAAAAGGCTGAAAACATTAAAAGACTAAAAGGAAATTTAAAAAGTTGTTAATGTTGGTTATTTTCATGAGATGAAATTTTGGATAATTTAAATTTTATTTTATTTATTTATTTATTTATTCATTCATTCATTCATTTATTTTGCAGACACCAAATTTTCTAAAAGTATGAGGCTAATATTTCACACTTGCTTGATGTGTTTATTATTGTCAGTGTTTGGGGTCACTCTCTCTCCATTGCTTAACATTATTGTGAATGATTTACTTTCATAAACTAAACAGACGTATGCTTTGGTTTATCCATAATACTAAGGAACATATTCATTATTACTGGCACTGTGTTAGGGGCAAGATCCCCGCTTTTCAGGACTGTGTCATCTGGAAGGAGAGAAGACAAGCACACAACATCTATAGCATAAGAAGCAGAAAGACCACGTCGCTGAGATATGGCAAAGCCTCCTAAAGGAGGTGGCATTTCAGCCCAACCTTGAAGAAAGATAGATTGAAATTTTATATGTAACATTTTTTTTCCTTGTGACTCTATAAGAAATAAGTGTTTGTTGCAGAAAATAGAAAAATGTAGGAAATAATAACACATATTCATAGGGTTATTATCATGTGTGCTAAATCCTATATATGGAAAAATCTCATTTAACTCCCAGCAACCCTATAAGGTAGGTGTGATTATTTTGTACATTTTTTAAAGGCAAGAAAATAGAGGCACAAAGAGATTGAATGAGTGACCTTGGGGTACATGATTGGAAAAGCAGCAAAGCAGTATTGGAACCTAAGCCCAGCTGGTGCCATAGAAGAAAATGAATCAAGGTTAAGCCCATTGCTTTCAGTCTCTTTGTTTTCCCTATGCATGAGGCTTTTCTCGGGTTCTCTTGTTGCCTGCACTCTATTGAGTGGTCATCATCCACACATAGGTGGTAACTGAAGGCCTGGGGTAGATAAGATTACCAGGGAAACATGTAGAGAAGAGAAAAGGGCCCTAAGAACAAGCTCTGATCAATAGAGTTGGGGACAGTTTCCCCCGCCTGTGGAGAGGAGTCAGCATCAGAGAAAACTTTACAGCAGTGGTAACCTTGAAGGTGAATCTTACAGGATGAGAAGGAAGGCGTCTGCCAGGTGGAGAAGGGGAAGATGAGTAACCCAAGCAAAGGGAACAGCATCTGCAAAGGCCTATCAAATGCAAGAGTCAACATTGTTAACCGGGAAAACCAGCAAGTGATTTCAGGATGGCGAGAGTGCAGGGCATGTGTGTGAGTGCATGTCTCTGTGCAGGTGTGTGAATGTGTCTGTGTTTGTCTGTGTATCTATTTAAGTGTGACTGTGTGTTCAGGAGGCTGGGGTGATGAGAAGCTAGAGAGAAAGGTAGGCTTCAGATTATTAATAACCACCTATCCCTTACAGAAGGTTTAGAATATTATGGAAAGAGTCTGGGAACAGTGAGGAAATCCCTGAAAGCCACCTAATCAGTATAAACTTTATTTATGTAGAAGGCAATGGGGAGCCTTTGAATGTTTTTGATATGATAATTTTTTAAAAGTAATAAGATGAGAACTGGGCTTTCAAAAGATTCTTGTACTGTATGGCTTGGAGAAGGAAGAGGCAGGGGAGAGGGAGACCAGGTGGTAGAATGTTGTAATGGTCAGAGCAGGAGGTGATGAGCACGTGAGTTAGGGTGGGAGCTACAGGGCGATGGTGGATTTGGGGCTCACGGATATGAGGAGCATTAGACAATTTACTGGGTTGCCTGAGAAAGTCCATTGGTTCCCCTACCCCCAGCTTTATTGAGGTATGATTGGCAAATAAAAATTGTATATATTTAAGGTGTACAAGATGTAAGATGTTTTGACATACATATACATTGTGAATGATTACTACAATCAAGCTAATTAACAGATCCATCATCTCACATAATTACCTTTTTGTTTTTGGTGATGAGAACGCTTCATGTCTACTCTTGTAGCAAATTTCAAGTATATAATACAGTATTATTAACTATAGTCACTATGCTGTGACATTAAGTCTCCAGAATTTATCCGTCTTACAGCTTATAACCACCATTCTACTCTCTGCCTATGAGTTTGCCTTCTTTTTTTTAGATTTACATATGAGTGAGATCAGACAGTATTTGTCTTTCTGTCTGGCTTATTTCACTTAGCATAATATCCTCCAGGTTCATTATGTTGTTGCAAATGGCAGGATTTCCATTTTTATTAAGGCTGAGTATATAATATATACACCACAATTTCTTTATCCATTCATATGTGAGTAGACACTTAGGTTGTTTCCATATCTTGGCTATTGTGATAATGCTGTGATGAACACGGGAGTGCAAATATCTCTTTGAGATACTGATTTTATTTCCTTTGGATATATACCCAGAAGTGGAATTGCTGGATCATATGGTAGTTCTATTTTTAATTTTTTTTTTTTTGAGGAACCTCCATACTGTCTTTCATAATGTCTGTTATCAATTTACATTCCCACCAACAGTGTGCAAGTTTCCCTTTCCTCCACATCTTTACCAACACTTGTTATCTTTTGACTTTTTGATAATGGCCATCCTAACAGGTATGAGGTGATAGCTCATCACGGTTTTGATTTGCAATTCCCTAATGATTAGTAATGTTGAGGCATCTTTTCATACACCATTGTCGAACATTCAAAACAGCAGTTCAAAAGCATGTCCTTCCTTCCTTCCTTCATCAGTTTACTACAAATGTTTATGGAGAGCCTTCTCTGTTCCAGGACTGTGCATGGTGAATCCCTAGCCCAGTGTGGAATCCAGACAAGATATCAGACTGTAGCAACCTGGTGGGACAAAGACCCAGAAGTCAGCAATCACGGAAGGGGGTGGGGCAGTGGAAGCACCCAAGCCAGTTTTGGGGGATAGGGAAGGCTTCCTGTAAGGGGACTTCTAAGCTGAGAGACACCGTGTGGGGAGCTGAGGATGCCCTCGTGAATAAGGTACGGTTTCTGCCAGGGTGGGTGGGGACAGACAAGGAAACAAGACAATGCCATTTGACACAGAAATACAGCTAACTTTATGCATATATATTATATCTTTCTTTAGTCAAAAAAGAAAATTCTACTCCGAGCAAATTTCTTCTTCTTTTTTTTTTTAAGGCAGAGCTGTTTGGAATGATGCTCACCAGAACGGCAAAGCGGCGCGTG